>NW_027187281.1:1501613-1566055 GCF_028583685.1 Petaurus breviceps papuanus | reverse complement strand
GGGAAGGAGGGGGAGAAAATTTGAAACTCAAAGAACTAGGGAACTGAATCTTGTAAACTCAAAGTAAACGAACAAATTAATAAAGACAAAAAAGAAAAAAAACATACAAAAGCTCTTAAACTTGTCTTGGCATTGGGAACCATAAATAATCAGCTAAGACGTCTCCTTTGTTACCACTGTTTTGTCTGGGAGATATCTGGTCTTCAGCTGCTTGGGTTGCTTTCTAGCACTAGTGTTTCGAACCTGGGAATTCCTTGACAGGAATATTGAGATTACTAAATTTTAATTGGTCCACCAACCAGTACAATTTGTGCCTGAAAAAAGATGCCTTGTACAAAATATTGGGCACATGTCATCCACCCTTTGCTTAAAGACATCAAGTAAAGGGAAGCCCTTTCCTTCCTGTAGCAGCCCAATTCCTTTGCATACTATATTCTTATTAGACACTTGACTAGCTGCCTTTCTCAGAGTGATCTAGTCAGTCAGCTAGTGTGTACTAAGACAATAAAAATAGCTTTGAATAAATAAGGGCAGTTAAGTGGCTCGATGGATAGAGTGCTGGGCATGGAGTCAGGAAAATCTGAACAAATTTGGCCTCAGACACTTGCTAGCTACATGACCCTGGACAAGTCACTCAACCTGTACTTGCCTTAATCTGCTGGAGAATTATCTTTACCAAGAAAACCTCATGGATAACACAGGCATGGTCCACAGTGTCAGATATGACTGCAAAACAACAACAGTGTATAAACAATATATACATACATACACATACACACGTATATATAAAAATTGGGAGTCATTTACAGTGAAGGCACTAAGATTAAAGAGGACCAGAAAAAACTTCTTTAAAAAGTAGGGACTATCTGATACTCAAAAGAAGCTGGGGAAACCAGGAAGTAGAGACAAGGAGGTAGAGCATTCCAGGCATGGGGGATAGCCAAAGAAAATGCTTTGAGTCCAGAGATGGGGTGTCATGAGGCAAAAACAGCAAGGAGAGAAGCATCACTGGATGGCAGAGTATGTGAAGGGAAGTAAACTGTAAAAAGACTGGAAAGGAAGCAAGGGATCCGGTTATGAGTGACTTTAACAGTCAAATAATTCGACATTTTTTACATTTGATTTTACTTTTGATCTTGGAGGTAATAGGGAGCCACTGGTATTTGTTGAATGGGGGGTGGTGGTGGCAGGGAGTGATATGGTCAGACCTGCACTTTAGTAAGATCCCTTTAACAGCTAAGTGGAGGATGAATTAGAAAGGAGGAGAGACTTGAGTCAAGGAGACAAACTAGAAGGCAATTGTAATAGTCCAGGCATGAGGAGATGAGGACCTGTATCAGGGCTATGGTTGTGTCAGATGAGAGAAGGGAGCATATGTTACAAAGATAGAAACATTAAGATTTGGCCACTAATTCCATATGATGAGTTAGAGTGAGGAGTTGAAGTTAATACCTAGAGGAGATACCTGGGTGTCTGGGAGGATGACGGTACCCTCAACAGTAATAGGGAAGCTAAAAAAGCAGAGAAGGATTTTGTGTGGAGATGAGTTTAACTTTGGACATGTTGAATTTAAGATATCTTTGAGACATCCAGTCCCAGATGTCTAATAGGCAGTTGGATATACAAAACTCAAGGATGGGAGAGAGGTTAGGGCTTGACAAGGCGATTTGAAAGTCATCTTCATAGAATGACAATTGAAACCATAGGAGCTGAAGAGATTGTCAAGTGAAATAGTATAGAGGGAGAAGACAAGAGGACCCTGGACAGAGTCTTGGGGGTGATGGGGATTCTAAGCTAAAGGATTAGGTGTTGGAAGTAGTGACTTGGTCTCCCTGATACATGTTACCTCATGTCTCTCCCTCTGGAAGCACTGTTGCTTCTACTGGGCTTTTGCTTCAAATTCTTACCACAATCTTCTCAATTCTTTGGACCAAAGAATCCCTCAAATTCAGCTTTTTACATGAGTTTCTAAGTCTCCCTATTTGGATAAGAGTCTAGTCATCTGTTCCCAGAGCAAATATAGAGACTTGTTGTACCTGAAGCCAAACATCAGAGGGAAATGGAAACATTTATCAATCAGACATATGTGTTCAAAATATGCTTGTCATTCTATAGTCAAAACACAAACATTAAAATCTTAATTTTCCAGGTTTCATCCACCTTGGATAGTAGTGGCTATTATTATCCCTATTTTATAGTGGAGGAGCTGAAGCAAACAAAGGTTAGGTGACCTTCCCAGGGTCACACAGCTAGTAGGTGTCTGAAGCCAGATTTAAACTCAGGTCTCATAACAAAGGTTGGTGCAGTAGATAGAGTCCTGACCCTGAAGTTCGAAAGATTCATCTTTCTGAGTTCAAATCTGGCCTCAGACACTAGCTCTGTGACCCTGGGCAAGTCACTTGACCCTATTTGACTCAGTTCCTAATTGGTAAAATGAATTGGAGATGGAAATGGCAAATCAATCTAGAATCTTAGATTTGGACATGACTGAAAACAACTGAACGATGAATAGCATGAAATAGTTTTGATGATTACTGTTTCATGATCTAGCTTGAAGTTTGAAAGTGCTATCTTCCCTTGATTTATACTGTTTTTATAAGACATTCTAAGCTTTTAAAAAATAAATTATTCAGATAGAAATTGAAATTCTGTTATTCTTTTAAGTGATACACTTCTTAGCTGTGTTATCTTGGGCAAGTCACTTCACCTCAGTCTATCTCAGTTTTTTCAGTCATAAAATGGGGATAACAATAGTAATCATCTCACAGGGTTGTTATGAAATCAAATGAGATAATATTTATAAATCACTTAGCACAGTGCCTAGCACATAGAAGGCATTTAATAAATTCTTCTCCTTTCTCTTTTTTTGTCTTATTCTTTCTCTTGATCTGATTAGCTATAATTCTGTAAATTAATTTAGGTAGTATAGGAACTTTTTGTTATATTGGCTAGGTCCTCTGGATCATTAGCAAGGAGTATCTCTACAATTATATCCTTTATTTCTACAATCTTTTTGTTTTTTTATTTTACCTATTTCTCCCAAAATTTTCAAGATTTTCTCTTTGTTCTTATTTAGTATTTGTTAAATTATGTTGCTTAATTAAATTAACAATTAATTAAATTGTTTTTTCAGTTTTAAAAATTTCACAATCATTTTATTTCTTTTTTTCTATTTTGTTTATGTCTGTTTTCAGAAAGGTATGTTTCCTTATAAGGACTGTTTTAACTGCATTTCAGAAATTTTGGCATGATGTCCCATCATTTTTATCAAATAGTTATTAACTGTTTCTATAATTTGTTTTTTGATATACTCATTATTCATGATTATTTTATCGCAGTATGATCTGTAAAGAATATGTATAATATTTCCTTAATTTATTTATAATTTCCTTGTGCCCTAGCACATTCTATTTTTGTAAAGATGACATTTGTGCAGAGAGATATGTGTATCTTTAATGTTCCCATTGTGAACATTAGTCCTATACTCTGATAGTTTGTTCAGCTCTATATTTTCCTTTTTTATCTTTCTGATATATTTGTACTTCTCCAAGAAACACTAAAGTCAACTATAGTTATTGTGTTACTCTCTTTTTTTTGCTTTTTTTTGGAGGGGGGAAGGTAGGGCAATTGGGGTTAAGTGACTTGCTCAAGGTCACATGGCTAGTTTTGTGTTAAGTGTCTGAGGCTGGATTTGAACCCAGGTCATCCTGACTCCGGGGCCAGTACTCTATTCACTTCACCACCTAGCCACCTTATGTTACTCTCTTTTGATCATTCTGTTATATTTTCCTTTATTAATTTGAATGCTATGTCATTTGGTGCACATATGTTTGGTAGTAATATCAGTTTGCTATCTATGATTTTACTAAGCATAATGCACCTTTCTCTATCTCTTTTGCCATTGTGAATTTTTATTTGTACTTTTACAAATTGTATGATTAAGGCATCTTTTAAAAATAAAATTATATATATATATATATATATATATATTTCTAGCCTCTTATTTTTATTTTATATATGTTTCTCCTTTTTAGACTGTTTCTGGCATATAGCTGATTATTGGGTTTTGATCTACTCTCTTTCATTTTATTGGAATATTAAATCCATTCACATTAAATGTTATGGTTATAAGACTAGTGTTTTCTACATTATTTATGGATTTTTATTCCATTCTTCTTTTATGTCATTATGCCTTCTTTGCAATTAGTTTTATGTTATTATGTTGTTATTTTATTTGCACAGGCTCCTCCCCCCCTCTTGTTTACTTTCTATGTCCCAAGTTCTTTGCATTTATTTCAATTATTAATTTCTCTTTCATTCTTCTGACTTTTCTATTACCCCACCCTGTTAAGTAAATGGTTCAAAATCCTCCCTCTCCACTTAAACCTCTTTTTAAAAGTAACATTCTATCATTGTGGCCTTATTAAAGCTATTTTCCTTTGCTTTACACTCATAATTTCTCTTCCTTTACAGTCTTAATTATATTTTCTGATTCATGCCCTGTATCTTATATCATTCTTTTAAATTCTGTTGTGTCTTCTATGATGGTTAAACTGTTGAAGTATCAAATTTAAACCCTAACTTATACATCATTTCTATATTATTTACTTTGTAGATCTCATCCTATTCTTTCTATTTTCTGCTTTCCTCACATAGAAATACAATTAATCCTCGACTTTCATGGGGATAACATTTCTAGAAAATGGTATAGAAGTAAAAAACACAAATGTTAATACATTGAACCTATGGGAATTAGGAGGTTAGGTTCCTGTGACTACCAAAAACTGTAATCTTTCACTAAAGACTGCAGAAAATACACTTTTCTGCATACAGTTCTCTATAAACCCCTCCCCCCACTGATCCTGATAATATGTACTTTTCCCAACAGAGTACCTATGAAATAACCCATAAAATGCAGTATACAAAATAAAATTGGTAACATGTGAAACATTTTTCTCACTAATAATTCCCTAGAATTCCATAAAAACAATCGATTTTAGACAATATTCACTTTTCATAACACCTGAAATTTACAGTACCATTAATACTATACAGTAAACAAAATTATTAAAACAAAAATACTTTTAAACCTGAATGCAGTGTAAAGGCATTGTACTGTATACCATAGTACTATAAACTGCTCTGCCTTGGCCGCCCCTGAAAACCAATGGAGAGGTTGCTGGGACTTTAGTTGCTATTGTTGGAAGATGCCAAGACTAGGGATAATCTTTGATTTTTGCATAAGTGATTGGAGTTAGAGATCATGAAGCTTGAAATATTTTCCTCTTTTCTGTGGACATAATGAATCCTCAGCTCCTTAGCACCAAACTTGCAGCAAAGAGTGGCTAGACATTCTGGCACCAAGTTTATCTAGCTAAATTATCTAGCTTTTTCTCACTAAGCTTCACCACTGTCTTTGCACACTTGTACTTAGAGTCCAAAAGACTTGCATTATACTTTGGGGGTATAATTGCAACCAAAAAACGTGAGTTTTAAACGCAATGAAAATATGTAGTAAATGCATGGAGTGTTCTTTACAATAGCAGGGTGAACCAGACCAGTGGAAGCCTAGTAGGATACCAGCCTCTCCACTAACTTGTATGCATGATGCCTCTCATTTTTTTCTCTGCTACATATAAGTGCAAATGTGTATGGTTGCCAATGCAAAAGTGAAAATTGCTAATAAAATCACATGAAAGCTTGAAGTAGGGGTGCAAATGTTGAGAATGGACTAGATCAGTTCCTGAAGGAAATAATGTTGATATGGTAGGGGTTCACTTTGTGTCCCAAATTGTGAGACTCAATACTAGCCCCTGCTCTCATCATGAAAGATCTTTATTCCTAAGGCCATGCTATTCTTTCTCTGGTTCTTTATCTCCTGCTATCAATTTGGGTTCTGGTTGCTTGTGGGCACTCATACCTACATACTCATTTGCTGGATATTACCTAGGAAAGTATAGTTCTTTCTGAGAGAAAGTAGTCTCCTAATGTGCAAATTCACTCCCAATCCCCACCAGGAAACCTTTCATAAGGGACAGGTATTAGGACAATATTTGTGTCATATAAGGGGTTTAATCAAATTTTTTTTCTTTCTCAATCATTGAGAATAATTTTTGTGGCCCAGATATTAATTATTTTTTAAATGGTTGATGGAAGTCACCTGTATATATAAAGAACTAACTCAAATTTATACAATTAAGAGACATTCTCCAAATGATAAAAAGTCTAAGGATGTGAACAGGCAGTTTTCAAAGGAAGAAATCCAAATTATCAATATAAATCACTAATTAGATCAAAGTGAATTGAAACAGCTCTGAAGTTCCACCTCACAACTATTATATTGTCAGTTGACATAAAAGGAAAATGGCAAATGTGGGAGGGACTGTGAGGAAATAGGGACATTAAAACCCTATTGGTGGAGCTGTGAACTGGTCTAGCCATTCTATAAATCAATGTCTATATCCCAAAAAGATCAGAGAAAGAGGACTCATGTACAAAAAGACTTTTCTACAAAAGTTATTTATAGCAGCTCTTTTCATAGTAGCAATGAACTAGTAACCGAGCCAATCCATTATGGAATGGCTAAACATGTTAGGGTATTTGAATGTGATGGAATACTATTGTGCTATAAGAATGATGACACAGATGGTTTCAGAGGAACCTGGGAAGATTTGTATTAACTCATGTAGAGTGAGGAGAACAGTTTATACAACACAATAATATTGTACAGAAAAACACCTTTGAAAGACTTGGAAACTGATGAACACATCGACCAACGACAATTAATTCCAGATGACTTAGATGAAGCTTGCTGCCCCATTCCTAATACAGAGGTGATGGATTTGGAGCACAGATTGAGATATTTTTTAGACATGTCCAACATGAGAATTTGTTTACTTGACTATACACATTTTTAACAGGGGTTTTGTTTTTCTTACTTTCTCAGTGGGAGGAGAGAAAGGAGGAAAAGTGAGGGGAGGAGAAAAGAATCTTCATTTGAAAATGAAATAAAATTTAATTTTTAATTAAATAATTTATATATAGGTAGACAGACAGACAGACAGACAGACAGACAGATAGATAGATAGATAGATAGATAGATAGATAGATAGATAGATAGATAGATAGATAGATGGATAGATCATTTGGTTCTTTCTTTGTTCCCTTTGGTATGTAGACTTAGTATTGCTGGGTAAAAAGGTGGGTACAGTTTAATAGCTTTAGGGCATTGTTCCAAATTGCTTTCCAGAATGTTTGGATGAGTTCAAAGTACTGCCAAGAATGTATTAATGTAACTGTTTACCCATTTGTCATTTTCCTTTTTTGGTCAACTTTGACAACTGATGGGCATGAAGTGGATTTGTATTAACTAATTTAACTCAAGTCCCAAATTGCTATGGGCCTTCAGTCTCTTAAATTTTCTTTTAGTTGTGCAGTCATTTTGGGTGCTTTTGGCTTCCAGGTTCAAGAGGGAAGATGGATAATACCAACCCCATTTCAGGTTGCTGAAGGCAGAATAAGATTTGGGAAGAAAGTGATATGAAAGGAGCAAACAGTCTCTAATTTTTCCCTATCGACAACTTGCTATACTAAAGACTTCAGGGAATTTCTTTTTTGGAAACTCTCTCTTAGTTGAGCCTAGTTACCTCATTCTTAATGGGAGAGTTACTTCACTCTGTATTGTCTGGCATACATTCTCTTTTGTATACTTTGTCTGATTTTTAATTTTATTATTAACTTGGATAAATGGGCTTCTAGCTGCTTATTATACATGTTCTTTGTGGAACTGTTATGTGGTGGAAAAGGAGTCTTTGATATAAATCTTGGGGCTCTCCTTTTCCCATTAATAAACAGCAACAAGAAGCTGAGCTTAAGTCTGAAAATCACATCCCCCAGGTGTGGGGAACCTCTGGCCTCAAGGTCACATGTGGTCCTCTAGGTCCTCAAGTGTGGACCAAACTTCACAGAAAAAATTCCCTTAAGAAAAGGATTTGTTAAAAAAAAAAAATTAAAAAACAAAAAAGAAAAGGATTTTTTCTGTAAAACTTGGATTTGGTCAAAAGGCTGCACCCAGGGCCCAGAGGGCCACATGTAGCCTCGAGGCTGCAGGTCCCCACCCCCAGGGACTACACAAACTATTTAAGGGAGCAGATAGAAATAATTCTAGCCCAGTACTCCTTCTCTTTGAGGAGAGAAGAATGGCCAAGTTTCTGGCCTGCTTCCTCTCTTGATAAGAATTAAACTCTCCCGTAGAGAAGGATGGGGGAGAGGAGTCTAGAGATGACCATCATGCCTCTCTTCAAGCCACACAACACCACCCCCATGCTACATGTGGGGGACATTACATAATTACTAGTGATTTACAGCAATATCAGACTCAAATAGAAAGGGATCCCTGTGGAAGCATGTTGACTTAGAAAATTACTAATTAACATTATTTGTGTTTGTGATAGTAATGTCAATTAAAGATTCCCCTGTATTGGCTTGGTTTTCAAATTGATTGTGTTAAAACCCAGAGCTTTTTAATCCCACCTGTGGGATGGACTTGTTGATGTGAAAAGAAAGTCCTGAACTGGGAGGAGCTGGTGACGTAGATTTGGAGAGACAAGGGAGAGGCAGAAGAACATTTTTGGAAGCTGCACCCACGTGGAGGCAGAGAGAGAGACTGAGAAGGATTGCTGGGGGACACTTTGAATCGTCCTGGACTTTTGAGACCTGCCCCCTGAGCTGCCAAGGACTGAGGAGACATGGCTGTTTTGCTGGTACTTTGTCTGTCTGTTTTGATGTTGTTTTGCCAGATTTCTCCACTGGTGAAAGACAGTCCTTTTGTTGAAGAAGTCCTGGAACCTGGCTGTTGGCTAAGAAGCCCTCAGACTGTCCTGCAGACAGAGTGAATACTGTCCACTGGTGAAGGGCAGTGCTGTTGTTTCAGGGGTCTGGGAACCTTTCTGTTGGTTCAGAAGCCCTGAAGAAGGATTTTCTTGTTGTATGTTTACAGAGATCCTGGGAGAGGGTTTTGCTAATGTTTTCAGGGGTTCTAGGACTGTTCTACAGACAGAGGGATGAATTAATGAAGGGACTGGCAATGTATCTGGTGGCCTTGCTAAGCCTTGTCTCCCCAGGAACTAAGATTGCTGAGAACTTGCCTGGTGTCAAGATGAAGCAAAGACCTCCATTTGGGTATTAAGTGCTGTGCTTAAACTTGATGTGACTCTGGGGTAGATTCAATTGTGATCCAGGGGTGGGGAACTTTGACCTTTTTGTGTTCTATGGTTGACCAAATGAATGTACTTTACTTATATTTGGAAACTAATCTCCATTTGAGAAGAGGGGCTTTGTGGTGGACCAAATGAAGGTACAGCCTAGGGGTGGAGAAGTATTTAGAACAGAGACTTTGTAATTGATTGATTGATTGGAAGGTCCTGGGGTGGGGTAGTACTTGGAGATTATTTAATCACCCTTAGTAAATGCTGTATTTTGAATGATGTCATGTTTTGACCTTCTCTGTTCTTGGTTGGTCACTGAATAAAATGGAGAGCACCTATGCTGGTATTCTGAACCTTGGGAAGTTGCCTTTCCTTGGCATTACATTACAGTGTTGCATTGCATTTTTATTAATTTTGTTAAACATTTCACGATTAAATTTTAATCTGGTTCCTTCTGCATTCAGCTGTGAGTTTTACATCTCAGACTTAGAGCACTTTTTTTCATGTGATTATTGATAGCTTGGATTTCTGTCTTTCAAAACTGCTTCTTAATCATCCTTAGACTGTTTATCAATTGGAGAATGACTTTTATTCTTGTAAATTTGCTTCAGTTCCCTATGTACCTTGAGATCTTTGCCAGAGAAACTTGCTGCATTTTCCTCATTTACCTGCTTCTCTTCTAATATTATTTGCATTGACTTTGTTCATACACACACACAATTAAACTTTATTTCATCAGTATTAACCATTTCACCTTCTGTGATCCTCTCTATCTCTTATTTGTCATGAACTATTCCCCTGTCCCCAGATCTGGCTGGTAAATTCTTCCTTGCTACTCTACTTTGGCCGTGATGTCACCCTTGTTCATGCCATGTATCCATTTGGAATATATTTTAGTATATGGTGTAAGATGTTGCTCTTTATCTAGTCTATGCCTATTAAAATTATCTTTTCATTCTTTTTGCAATTTATCTCACCTCACCATTTGAGAATATACTTCAATCCAGTGACACTTATCTTCTTGGTATTCCTTGAACAAGATACTTCATCTCCTGACTTGGAGCATTTTCATTGGCTGTTCCACATGCCTAGCATGCTTCCCATCTTCACCTCTGCTTTCTGCCTTTCCTGGCTTCCTTCAAATCCCAACCAAATCCAAGCTTTTACAGGAAGCCTTTCCCAATACCCTTAATGTTAATGCCTTCCCTCTGTTGTTTATTTCCTATTTATCATGTATGTAGCTTTGGGCACATAATTGTTTGCCTGCTGTTTCTCCCAATAGATTATGAGTTTCTTGAGGGCAGGGACTGTCTTTTATCTTTCTTTGTATCCCCAACACTTAGGTCAGTGGTTGACACACAGTAGGTCATTGACTGCCCAACTACTTTCCAGTTTTCCCAATGGTTTTTGTCAGATAATGAGCTCTAATTCCAGTGGCTCAGATCTTTGGTTAATCAAACACTAAGTGTTCACATTTGCTTCTGCATATTTTATACCTAATCTATTCCACTAATCAACCTTTCTACTTCTAACCTAATACCAAATTGTTTTGATGACTACTGCTTTTCAGAATAGTTCAAAATCTGGTACTGGTAGGCATTTTTCCTTCCCTGTTTTTTCATTAATTCCCTTGATTCTTGACCTTTTGTCCCTCTGGATGAATTTTGTTATTATTTTTTCCTAGCTCTGTAGAGTAATCCTTTGGTAGTTTATTGGTATGGCACTGAATAAGCAATTTAAGACAATATTGTCATTTTTATTATATTTGCTTGACCTGATCAGCTCATATTTCTCCAGTTTTTAAGATGTCTTTATTTATGTAAAGTGTTTTATAGTTGTGTTCATACAGTTCTTATGTGTATGTTGGCATGTACACTTCCAAATATTTCATATTTCATATAGTTATTTTGAATAAGACTTCTCTTTCTATTTTTTCCTCTTGGATTTCGAATCTCTCTTCCATTTGGGAATTGAAGTCCTTTCCCACTCTTTAATGTCTTCTCTCCCTACCCTAGAAGTAGTCTATTTCCTTCCCATAGATGGATAGAATCGATGTTCCTGAATCTTGTGTGGTGTAGGGGTTCAGAGTAAGGGGTGATCAAGCAAAGGCCACCTCATGTGGGCCCTGAAACACCTTTGACGTTTCTTTCTTTGACTACATTAGATACTTGTAGTAGGCTGAGGAGTAAAGATGATGTTATAGGAATGTAAATTTTTAAGATCTTCCCTGCCCCTAGGTTAAGTGTACTTGGAGCCTGTGGTGGAAGGCTTGTTTTTCAGTAACATCCACACCTTGGTGCTTTGTGATTGGGCAATGGGTCAAGAGGGTTGTTACATTCTCTGAGCCAGGAGAAGGCTATGTAAGCCCTGATGGGAGGCTTTGCTTTTGGGGCTCACTCTGAGAAGTGTTGTGTTATTTGACCAGAGGAGACTCTGGGCAGCTGTTGAGAGCCTCCCAGCTTTGAAAAACCCAGATGTTAATGCATCCCTTTCTGGTAATTGTGATTTGGTATGGATGTAATGTTTGGATAGTTTGGAAGCCTGTCTGCTTAATCTGTTTCTCTGTCTTGATAATTCTGTCTGTATACTCTGAAGTTCAGGGTGCTGACTTTTCCCCCCTGAACTAGGTAAACGATATAAGTTTGATTGATTAAATTAAGCTTGTTGACCCATTTCCAGTTGCTTTCCTTTAGAAAAGCAAATCTAGGAACCTGTGTTGGCAGCCACCCTGGGGTGCTTGCTGCTACAGATGATGAATAGCAGATTTAAATATTTCAGCATATTATCCCATAAAACTTTTACCTTATATGGTATTTCTAGTTTATTGTCTTGTTGAGGCAGCAAATTATAGCACAAAGAAGATAAACTCTAGAATCTCTGTCACACACACACAAATAGTTTCCAATTTTGCCCCCAATGCTTGCTACTTTTGTGACCTTGGGCAAGTCACTTAACTTGCTCAGGCCTCAGTTTCTTTATCTATAAATTAAGGGAGTTGGATAAGATTTTTCTAAGATCTCTTTCTATTCAATACTTGCAATCTTATGTTATCATTATAGATTTGGCATTTATTTCCTCTCTTTGAGATTGTTAGGTTGTGCAGAAAACAGCTATCTGCATCTTGAAAAACCTTTGACAACATGTCATGATATTCTTATGGGGAAACCAGTGGAGAAATATAAACTAGATCATAAGCCAATTACAAGAGTTCTGAATTGTTTGTATTGTTGACCAAAAAAATAGTCAGTGATGGTGTGATGTCAGCTTGGAAAGAGTTCCCTAATGGCATGCCCCGGGGAACTATTCATACCTCTGTCTAATTGAACATCTGTATCAATAAGGAAAAAGGTGTAGATACTTATCAAATATGCAGAGTATGCAAAACCAGGAAGCACAGCTAATGTGTTGTATGACAGAAGCAATATCTGATGAAATCCTCGTAAGAAAAAAAAATTTAAAAAAATAAATGCAAAGTCTTAAAAATGGGTTAAAAAACCATTGTGACAAGGTCAAGATGGAGGAAATTGTGACTAGATAGTGGTTGGTTTGAAAAAGATCTGGGAGTTTTAGCATATTGGCACATAGTAGGCACTTTAAATATTTATTGAACTCAATTGAATTGAATGATTATAAACTCAATATGAGTCAACAGTGTGACACACCAGCCAAAAAGCTAATACGTTATTTTTAGAGGACTTTGTCACTCTTTTTAATAGAGATTTTAATAGAGTGTTTAATAGAGATCAGTGTAAGTCCTACACTTGGGTTCAAATAATTCACTACACAAGTACAGGAATGAGGAGATGTGATTAAATAAAAATTCATGTGAAAAAAAATTTGGGGTCTTAGAGGAGCTGCAAGGAGGCCTTACAGTGTGAAATGGCATTCAAAGAAGGAAAATACCATTAATATCTAAGGCTGCATTATGAAAAGCATCATGTCTAGAATAAAAGACAGGTTAGAATCCTTAACTCTGGTTTGGTGATATCTCAAGGACTGGGTCAAGTCTGACAAATAGTCATTCATTCTGTCAGTCAATAAACATTCTTTAAACACCTGACAGCTGGCAGAATCATGCTTAGCACTGGAGATATAAAGACAGGCAAAAGACAATCCCTATTCTTGAGGAACTCACCATAAAATAGAAGAGACAACATACACATAACTATGTGCAAACAAGTTGTATACAAGAAAAATTGGAAATACTCATCAGAAGCAAGGCACTAGAATTAGGAAGGATCAGGAAAGCCTTCCCTTAGATGGTGAGATTTTAGCTGGGACTTGAAGGAAGCAAGTGTAGCCAGGAGGCAGAGATGTGAGGAAGCATTCCATATGTGAGGGACAGGAAACAGGAGAACCTACGGAGGAGGAGAACAAGAATATTGAGGGGATTGAAGACCAAGACATAGGGATAGGATTGAAGTTAAGTACAACTGTTTGCCTAAAAAATGAAGACATCTTTCTTTGCCTTCAAGTATTTAAAAGGTGTTGTGTGGTAGAGGAATAAGACTTGTTCTTTTTGGCTGAACTAGTAATAATGGGTGGAGGTGAATTTAGGCCTTATATAAAGGGAAAAAAAACCTTTCTAACAATTGTGGTCCAGTCAAGTCTGACTCTTTGTGACCCCATTTGGGTTGGTTTTTTGTTTTTGTTTGGCAAAGATACTGGAATTGTTTGCCATTTCCTTTTCCAGTTCATTTTATAGATGAGGAAACTGAGGCAGAGTTAAGTGACTTGCCCAGGGTCACATAGCTAGCACCTGTCTGAGGCTACATTTCAACTCAGGAAGATGAATCTAGTGCTCTATCCCCTGCTGCAACAATGAGAGAAGTCCAAATAGTAATGGGTTGCTTCAGGAGTCAGTGGGTTCCCAGTTACCAGAGTTCTTCAAGAAAAGGCTACATGGTGATTATTATGGGTTAGATTACAGGGTTGGGGAACCTGCAGTCTTGAGGCCACATGTGGCCCTCTATGTCCTCAAGTGAGGGCCTAGAGGGTCACATGTGGCCTTGGGGCTACAGGGTCCCCACCCCTGGACTAGATGACCTCTAAGATACTTTACAGTTCACTGTCTATAAGCTATTTTTCCTAGAAGTTTAGCACTTCAGGGGAGGAAAGCTATAAGAAGGATTGGCAGAGTCAAGGGAAAATATTTTTAGGATAGGGGAGACATGAGTATGTTTATGGACAGGGTGAAGGATCCAGTAATAATAGCCAATGTTTATATAACATACACACACATATGTATCTCTCTAAGATACATAAAGCACTTTACTATTTCTTTCGATCCTATAACAACCCTGTGAGATAGGCACCTTCTTTTATAGATGAAGGAATTGAGGCTCAGGAAAATTAAGTGGTTTCACAACTAGCTGGTAAGTGTCAGAGACAGGATTCAAACCCAGTTCTTTCTTGACTCCAGGTACAGAGAGCCAGAAGGACATATAGTGGGAGACAGAAGGCAAGGAGATGTTCACACACAGAGATTGTGATAGAGGAAGACAGACACACAGAGAAATAGGGAGACACAGAAACAGAGATAAAGAGAGAGGCAGAGAGGGAACAATGGGTGAAGATCCCAGAGCAGCATGAAAAAACAGGACCAAGGCCATCAGCAGATGAAATTAAAGGCACAAGAGGAAAAGAGCTCTCTGCCATCCTGACATTGAAGGGAAGGAGGCAACTAATGTAGAAATGGCAGTGATTGGGGCAGCTAGGTGGCGCAGTGAATAGAGCACCGGCCCTGGAGTCAGGAGGACCTGAGTTCAAATCCGACCTCAGACACTTAACACACACCACAAAAACTAGCCGTGTGACCTTGGGCAAATCACTTAACCCCAACTGCCCTCCAAAAAACAAACAAAAAAGGAATGGCAGTGATTTGGAAGGAAGCACATAACTAGCTGTCCAGTCTTAGTAAGGGCACCCTCTAAGGTTTCTTTTGGTCATAAGGAGACTTTCAAACCTCTGCATAAATTTCTGGGATGTCCATTTTAGTGAGCTATGAAAGGAGAATAACCTCAGGATAGTGTTTCTGTTTTAATTTTTTTCTAAATACTAAGAACTGACGAAATGACAGTGCCCATTCTGCCTGGAACACACTTTTTGGTGCTTTTTATTCTATAGTAAGCTCCCAAGCATAATTCATTGTACTTCGGGGCTCTGGTGAGGTAATTGGGGAAGGGATGTTGGAGGTTTAAAAAAAAAGCCATATGAGAAAGGTTAGCGTGGGAGGAAGATCCACTGTGGAGAATTTATATTTGTGCATTCTGCCTACTTCTGTGATTCATCTGGATCTCTGCACCCCCATAATCAGTGAACTATACCATGTAAAATGATGCTTTATAAAAGGGCAATGAAAACAAGAGCCATTACAGGAAAAGAAAGCACATCCCCCCCCCCCCCCTGCCCCACTCCCACCCCGATGAATGTGAACAAATACATTTCATACAGAGATAGTCCATGAGAATGAGACCCTGTGAGTCTTTACAATTTTTTGGTGTAACAGTTGTTTTAATTGGTCAAAAAACTTCTACTTCTCTCCCCCAACCCCCATGCTTGTCTCTTATGAATTCTCAGGTTTACTCTTTACTGCAAATTTTGAGAGTAGTAATTATGGAGAAAAATAAGAACTCAGAGTTCAAAGTGAGTACAAAAAACGGGAACATTTATACAAAAGGCAATTTACCCATACTTAGCAAGACCCCTCCATGATCCTGCCTGCTCTCCTTGCCAGATGTTGCAATTTCTATTCAATTTACTGCTCCCAATCATTTATTAAGCACCTACTATATTCACATAGGCACCATGTTGGGTGCACAGAATGGAAAACAAGACAGCATCCTCCAAGAGTTTACAGAATCTGCCAGAGGGGTTATTTGTGTAAATGACCATAATACAAGTTGGGAAATGATTAAATACATTCTCTAAGGCTCCAAAGATTCTGTGGATTCTTGGAGTAATACTTTCAACCATGAGTACTGAAACCTTTTATGCATGTCTATCCTGGTGACTTGCCTTAATGTCCTCCAGTAAGTTGGTTTCAGGGGGTGTCTATCCAAGGGTTTGGGGGTCTTCCGCAAGTGCATAAAAAAGGGCAAATAGAGTCTTGAGAGCTTCCAGGAAGATGTGATTGATTGTGCCTTTAGGAATGTCCAATAACTATTTTGACAGGTAGAGATGAGTGTGGGGAGAAACTGAAGGTTGATATCAGAGTTACTAATCACTTAATCTGTCAACCTCAGTTTTCCCATTGTATAAGTAGGATGAATAATATCATTTACCATATAGGATTGTTGCAAGGATTAAATTAGATAATATATGTAAAATACTTTAAGAAACTTAAAGTGTTCCATAATTGTTAGCTACCATCATTTTTGTCATCATCAGTGTCATTGTTATAATTGTCAGTTTTCATTGTCATTTTGATGTTAGAGGCAGGAAGGACACTGGATCATAAAGTGTTTGAGTATCTTGATTTGGCAGATGCTTAGCTGAGGTTGTGGGGGAAGAGAGAAAAGGAAAACTTTAAGCCTAGGTAACTGGGAAAATGACAGTTTCTGGAACACAGAAGACAAAATCCATAATTTTACTCAAGACTAACCACATTCATCAACATGACTGGGACAAAGAAAGTCCTTATAGTTCTAAGGAAATTTCCTTGCACAGTATCCTTAGACATGGTTAAATCCTTAGATGTATTCTCTGAATCTGACTGAGTCAGGCACCACAAGACCTAGTGGAAAGATCTTCTGTTGTGGGAGAGGAAGTCTGGAGGTTGTGAGTGAAGGTGGCTTAGTGATTGATTGTAGGGGAGGACATAGTATAGCAGAAATAATTCTGAGGCTGCAGTTATGAAGGTTCAGATCCCGCCTCTGATTTGTGCTATCTTGGGCAAATTACTGAACCTTTCTAAGCCTCTGTTTTCTTATCTGTAAAATGGCTAACAATAACTTAAAAGATGTAGGCACATCCCAATTCCTGAAAAGTAGATGGAATTAGATAATAATCAATTAGTCTCTATCTTAAGACTCATTGTGTTTCTTGGACTTGAAGGAAGCCAGCAAGCACACTACCATACCCAGGATGGCTGCTAACACAGTTCTTTGGTCTGCTTTTCTAAAGGAAAGCAACTTTAAAGGGGTTGATAATCTTTAATTAAACTTATCTATCAATATAGATATCATTCACTTGGTTTAGGGGAAAAAGTCAGCACCTTGAACTTCATAAAATACAAACAGAAATAACAAACAGACAAAAAATATAGAACTGAGAAAATATCACAATTCAACAGACCAACAAACAGGGCTTCTATCTGTCTGACCATTACATATATACATAGTTACCAGAGAGAGAAGCACCAACATCTGGGTTTTCAAAGCCAGGGGGCTCAACAACTACCCAGAGTCTCATCTGGCCAAATCACACAACTCTTCCCATAAGTGAGCCCCAAAGCAAAACCTCACCTCAGAGTATATATACCCTTTTTCAGGGTCAGAGGACATCACAACCTTTGTGACCCACCGCCTAGTTACAAAGTAACAAAAACAAGCCTCCCCTCAATCATGCCTCTCCTGTTGGGTTCCTCTTGAGGCCCATTAAGGGACAGGGAATATCTTCAAATTTCCTTATCATTACATGGGCTAGTCAGCTCAAAAAAAAAAAAGAAAAAAGAAAAAAAGGAAAGAGAGAATGAAGGAATGAGGAGAAAGAGAAATAGAGATTGAAAGATAGAGACAGAGACAAAAACATAGAAAAAGAGAAAGAGATGGAGAGAAGAGTATAGCTGTGGTTTCTTTCTGGGGTCCAGAGAAAAACTTTAATATGACCTCTGACCTTACAACAAGAAGAGAAATTTCTGTCACCTGATTCCTTGTATTCTCACCACATTGGATCTAGTAGGACCTTCTCTCTTGTTGAAGTCTTTATAGTCGGTTCCCCAGCACACCCTGTCATCCTCCAAGGCTTGGAAGCAAAATTGTACCTTGTGTATTTCAGGTTTAT
Organism: Petaurus breviceps papuanus; assembly: GCF_028583685.1. Lineage (NCBI taxonomy): Eukaryota > Metazoa > Chordata > Mammalia > Diprotodontia > Petauridae > Petaurus > Petaurus breviceps. Next base: position 1,547,846 of record NW_027187281.1, on the reverse strand, counting down.
GTTCACTGTTGAGGGTTACTAGCTGGAGGTAGGGGTCCCTTCTTTTAAGGAACAACTCATGGAACTGAGGAGATTCAAATCTTTAAAAAAAAAGCCAACTTTTCAATTTAATGACATAGACCATTATTCCTTCCCTTTCCAAGACCTAGTATTCTGGTGCTGGTTGAGTGTGCGTGTACATGTGTGTGTGTGTGTGTGTGCATGTGTGTGTATGTATGTGTGTTTGTGAATAACACTAATTAAGCATTACTTCTAAACTCCTGGGAGGGAGTAAGGTTCCAATAGAAAATGTCAATATTGCCAAAGATAACTAAAGAGGCAGGCTCCTGAGGTGGGTGAGTACTCACTATTTTAGTTCAGTCAACATAACATTAATATTCTATTAGGAAAATACCTAGGAAAGAGGAAGTTGGCTTCCAGGACACTTTTGTTACATTTATATCTGAACTTCTTATAACCAGCTCCTTTACTCTCTGGGAACAGGCTTTTAAGGCCCAGAAGAGAAAGGGCCTCAAGACCATATTTAGATTTGCTGCCCAAGTATGTTAGAATTGTGAAACATTTAGAGTGCTTGCTAACTGGGCTATATCTATGAAATTAAAAAAAAGAAAGAAAGAAAAGTCCAGATGAGAAACAAAAAAACAAAAACATAAACAAAACAAAACACACCCAATCCCCAGGAGGTTTGGTCTGAAAATGCCAGCCATTCAGATGTTTCCAAATATGTGTTAGTGCCAACTGAGACCTGTTAACTAAGGGTGGACAAGGGGAATTTGAAAGAGATGACTTCAAAATCCTTGGAACAAAACTCCTTTATATTATTGTTGCTTCAAAGACTTGCTTCTGTCTTCATTGTTTTTGCTGTGGTTCCCAAACCCTAACCTGGTAAATTGGTTGATGGTCCTGGTCTTGGTCCTTTTGAACCTGAATTCATGACCTCTAATATGTCCGTGTATAAGATGTATATGTATGTTATTTGGTCATTGCAGTCATATCCAACTCTTTGTGACCCCATTTGGGGTTTTATTGGCAATAATACTGGAGTGGCTTGCCATTCCCTTTTCTAACTCATTTTTATAGATGAGGAAAACTGAGGCAAACAAAATTAAGAGACTTGCCCTGGATCACACAGCTACTGAGTGTTTGAGGTGGGATTTGAACTCAGGAAGATGAGTCTTCCTGACTCCAGGCCCAGCACTCTATCCACTGAGCACCTTAATTTTATGTATGAATATGTGTGTGCATATATATGTATGTATGTGTGTATATCTATCTGTATATACATATATATGATATATGTACATATACATATATATGATATATGTACATATACATATATACATACATTTACATATAAATTTTCCCAATATATTCTTATAAATTGTATTTCAGTACTTACAAAAAAGTCCTTTATTTCATCAATGTATATACTCCCTCCACTGACAGAAATCATAAAAATTCCACTCATCACAAATTTTATTAAGCATTTCCTGCATGCCAGGCACTGTGCTACGTGCTGGGGATATGAAGACAAAAGCTGAACTGTCCCTGCCTAGCAGGAGGGCCTTAGGAGACAATCCTTACAAATTACCGTGCCTAAAAATTTCATCAATTCACAACCAACTGATGAAAAGCTCAGTTTATTGCCTCATGGCATGGATGTAAGTTCCTAACTACTAATGAACAACAATCACATTTCCCTTTTGCTCCCTACCCTCTGCCCTGCCCCCATCCCATCTTCTTTCTCTGCCTAGGACAGTGCTTAGCCTCAGATAAAACTAAGTTTAGGATTAGTAAATATGGTTAGTTGGGTTGGTGAACATGGTTAGATTTCAAAGAGATAGAGACAGAAAGAGGCACAGTGACTTAACTAGAGTCCATCAGTGGAAAAACAGTCAAGAGAGCTCAGAATTTCAGTTGTTAGGCAGCAGGTCTCAAAAAGGTGAAAACAAAACAATCCACCCTCTCTGCTTCTCCTCCCTTCCCTTCCCACCCCCTTCCACCTCCCGACACAAAATAAGCTTCAAAGTAAGTGTTGTGACCACAGGCAAAACAGGTGGTTCCACTCTTACTCTACGTTGTACTAAATGAAGTTTAAACTTTCAATGTTGAGTTGTTTTTCTGAAAAAAAAAAAAAAATAAAGCAACGATTTCTCTTAGGGCAGAAAAGAGACTGTTTGCTGCTTCCTGCCAATTCTTCCAAAGTAGGGAATGGATTTTAACTCCACCTTCCGAGGCAAATGAGTTTCCATTCAGCTGAGATCTAGCATGGAAAATTTCATCCTGAAATGATCATTTCCCACAGGATTTGAGGGAGTAGGAATTCTATCATCTAATTCAATTCAAGGAACATCTACTAAGAACCTGTTATGTGTTGTGTCCTCGGAAGATGAAGTAAAAATGAAGCAATCCCTTGCTCTCAAGGAGTTTCCATTCTATTGTATGGGGGTTCCTACGATATGGAGACAGATAAGTAAATACAAAGGAATTGGAAGAAGGGGAGAGAACCAACACATGGCAGGGAAGGGGGCAGGGGTCGGATCAGGAACAATAGAATGTAGTAACTCAATTCTGTTACCTAGATTGATTCCATCTACACTACCCAATGAAGACCACCAGAAGAAGAGAGGGAAGATAAGATCTCATAGTCCAGATGAATGAATGAAAATTGGAAGATCCATGTTTTTTCCTTAAGATAATTTTCTATAGTTATTAGACACCAAAGAACTCAATGGAAACACACAGAAACTTAAAGCAGTAACAGTTGTTTTTGTCTTACTTGAAATGCATTAATGTAATCTGGAACTTCTATTCTGTGAAGGTACAAAAGAACCCCAAACCTAGTATTTTCTGGTCTAGGCTTACTACATAGGGTAAGATTTGAACTGAAAATTTTGTCTGCATATGTGTAGAGATGGGGTGGGGGAAGGGTCCTGAAAATGGCCATATTTTTTATTTGATATGGGCTGACACAGAACATCTACCATTGGGTTCTAAATCCAGTCTCTAAATCACTGCTGAGTGTGAAGAAAGAGTGCCTGACTATAGCTCACTAGGATTTCATGCTCCATGCCATCCTGATCTGAGAGAAACCCAAGGGATACCCCTGAACAATATACTAAGCCCTTCACCTGCTCCTTGGCCATCCCGCTAAACACAGCTGCAGGCTCATGCCAGGGATGGGTTTTGATGTCTGTTCCTGACTGTTTCTAGCTTACCTAAAGAGGACTGAAAAAATTAAGACAGGTGAAGACCTTGTCTTCACTATTTATGACTTCAGTGAAAGGAAAACGTGAGGATTTTCTTATTGAATGTCAGCTGTCCCAAAGGGCTACAGATGTGTACTAGATATGAATATTCCTACTTCCTCATGGTTTGGGTTCTTTCTTCAAGCCAGGCTCTATTTATTTGGAGTTCCCTAGATAGAGGAATAGTGGTGACTTCCCTGTTCCTTTGAGGAAAAGGTAACTTTCTGACAGGGGATGGGGTTTAAAAATCATAAGCAACATATTTTTCAAGAAGTTAAAAATCTATTTATTTCATATAGAGATTTCAGAAATTTCTGATATGGTGTCAACTGATTAATAGCTGTTTGGAAAATGCCTTGAATTTACTTTGTTCCTTCTGGGGAAAGGAAGCTTGACATTCTCCCCAGCATTAAAATTCCTTTGTGCTTACTCCAAGTGAAACATTCAATATGGGGTAGGTCCAAAGAATTCATTATCTAACAAGGTAATGCATTTCTTCTACTTCCTAAAACCAAGGATGGGAGTGTAACACCTATGGACTGGCTGCATGGTCCGTTGCTTGAATGCCAACTATACATTTGCCTAAAAGACCATCTTATGGAGAACTCACACAAGGTAAGTGCTCACATGGAGGTCAGAAGATATAATACAAGGACTTTCTCAAGGTCTCTCTGAAGAACTTTGTTATCATTTGTGAAACATGGGAGACACTGACAAAGGACCATCCAGCATAGTGTGCCTGCATCAAACAAAGGTGCTGTGCTCTAGGAGCAAAGCAGAATTGGGGTAGCTCAAAAGAAACATGAGATGTACCAGTTTAGAGACATCTCCATCCCAGATGTTCACACTGACCATTTGTGTCCAACCTGTGGTAGAGCCCTCCACAGTTACATTGGTCTAATTAGCACCATCAGATACACTGTACCTTGACCTCGACCTCATGCTATTTTGGTCCTCTTCAAGTACAAAGGACAACAATGAAAAAACAAATTAATTCATGATGCACCTAAATATTAACTCCTTATGGCCTTTAAGGTCTTCCTTTTTAATTCCCCACCCTTCCTACTACGAGTTCAACTTATTTCTCTATATTCCCCAATACAACATCTCAAGTTTAGTCTGCCCTTATTTCACAATTTTGTGGTTCAGTCATTTCAGTCCCGTACAACCCTTCTTGACCCCATTTGAGGTTTTCTTGGTGAAGATACTAGAATAGTTTGCCATTTTTTTTCTCTAGTGGATCCATTTTGTCAGCCAATCAGAAGTTAGGTAAATTGCCCAGAATCACACAGCTAGGAAGTGTTTGAGGCTGTATTTGAACTCAGGTCTTCTTTATTTCAGGCCTAGTGCTCTATCCATTGAGCCCCTGGCTACCTTCTGAGTCACTATCTTAGCTCAAGTTATTTCACAAACATAACATTTCATTTACCACCTTTGTGCCTTCACTGGAGTGCTATCCTTCCTCACCCCCAATCCAAACCCTTCTCATCTGTTAAGGGAGGACTCCAATTCTATATGCCCCATGAAACCTTAGAATTATTGGAAAAGGACTCATCTTTTACAGATGAGGAAAGAGAAGCATTGAGATTAAGTGACTTGTTAAGGGTCACATAGGTACTAAGTTGGAAGAGCAGGATTGGAACCTAGATCCTTTGATTCATTATCCAACATTCTTTCTATATTAACATTCATACTATTGATCTCCACATTGGGTTTTCTTTTCTCTGGATTCCCTGATGCATTGTTCTTTAAAATTTTGTGCTATATGATATATCACTTTATTTTATATGAAAATCCTTGCGATATAATGGACAACGAGCTGTCCTTGGGTACAGGAACACCAGGATTCAAGTCCTACTTTGAACATGTCCCAGCTCTGTGACACCATCTAGGCAAGACTCTTAACCTCCCAGTGACCCCAGGTACTTCCCTAAGACCAGTTGCTAATCAGGTACAAATTTTCAATAGTGGACAGAATTTCCTCACTGGAAGTTCCCTATGTCAAAAAAATCAGAGATCTGGTCAATTTTTATGATCTTGTATTGTGTTCTAATGATGTAGTTATTATATATAATTATTAGATTCATTATTATATGCTATATGTTGGGCTTATCTTCTCAACGTTTTCTATAATAAATTATATGCTTGTTCAGGGTAGGGCCAGTGTCTAATTGAACTTTAAATCTTCCTATTCTAATGTACCTACCATTTATATAAAAATAATTCAGTTAAATGAGGGGGGATGGTGGCTATTTTATTGTGCAGCTGTAGTTATTTTGTGGGTGTGAGTTTTATTTCGGGGTGTTTAGGGAGTGGCCCCTTACACTCTTGCTAATAGTCTCCATTGCAGTATTTCTGCCTCAGCTGAGCCAATAGCATTTTTCAATGCCCCACTATCCTACAGGAAGTCAACATGCTTGGGCCTAAGGGTACGTTTTTTAGAAATCAGATAGTTAATCGACATCAGCTGGGCTAAGCACATTTTCAGCAGGCATCTATGCTGGAAAGTACTACTGTATTACTTTTATTTTAAACTTTAAAAAAGAACCTGGAAATGAAACAAAGCCAGGGCAAAGTATTAGAATGTGTTTGCCCTTGGCAACATTAAGGGGGCAGGATAGTAAACGAAATGAGAACATAGTATATATAAAATTCTCTTGATCTTTGCCAGAGCCCAGGGTTTTATGTGTTTGTATATACATATAATATATATATATATAGATACATACATATATATGTATCTCTATATATAGACATACACGTATTACACAAATACTTTGGTATTATAAAAATAATCTTTTAAACACCGTGGTCTTTTATCCACAATATTATTGAACACTTTTATTAAAAATTGAGATACCATAGAAATCGCATAAAGCATTTTATAAGCTATATGTATTCCCTCATCCCTTTCAGGGGCATTCTCAAGAGACACTGCAGATTTTCCAGATAGCTGGGGGACACCACAAACTAATTTGTCACTATATAGTCCCTGAGAAACCATTCACCACCTTGTCTTGAGTTATTTAAGTTGACTTTAGTCTCTCACACCTTTCTTTAGGAATCCTGGAGGAATGAGTAGTGTGAGTTTTTGCCAGTCTAAATTATGGACCCCCTCCCCCAATCCAAACCAAGCCACAGATGGGCTCTCTTCTGGTCCACCATGTCTAGAAACCCTCTTACTGGGCCTTGAGGGCTAGAAGAGCCACTTGGCAATAACCACATCTCTGGTTCATTCCTCCTTCTCCTCAGTTCTTCTGTTTACTCAGGGAGGGTCTGGCAATCTCCACCCAGCAGACTGGATAGATTCCCCACTGTGCCAGGCACAATTTCCAGAAGTACCATCCCTGCTCTGGATAAGCATACAAAGAACAGGTTACCTCACAGACCACTGGGGAAATTCCCATTTCCCCGTGGGCAGGCTGACCCTTTAAATAGTGCTCATTTGGGATTAGGGCCTTTTCTTCTTCCAACCATCCTCTAAACATGTTGCCTTTACAAAACAGAAAGTAATTGCTGTACAAAGCAGTTTTTTGGGTTGAAAAAATATTGGATTTTCCTTCTTATCCTACTGAAATAGAACTGATTAGCACTAAGTCTTTGGAAATACTTTGTTCTTTCACCTCCATACCTCACTAACATTTAAAGGCATCCATTTAAATAAAATTCCCATTCACTATACTCTTCCCCCCCCCAATTTTTTTTTAGACTCAAACACCAGAACATAAGTAGAGAATAGAGAAAAGAAACAAAAACATATTATGAACTTAAATGCTGGAACTGAAATACAAAGTTAGAAAGAAATAAAAGCACGTCATGTGCATAGCAGAACATGAGAGCATTCAAAATACATAACAATAAATTTTCATTTCAAGAAAGCCTATCTGATAAATAATACTCATTGCATTGAGAATTGTCCATCTTTTCTTTGCTTCCTTGTGAGTTTTCTTTTGTTCTATGCTGTGCACTTTTTTACTTTGTTTTTTTTCCCCTACCCCCCCCCGCCCTGCCCCCTGCAAGGCCACAATGAAGTTTAGATGTTTCTCTATAGCTACACATATATACATACACATATACATACAAATACATACATATACATTCCCAAACCTATTCTCCCGATCTTTGTTTATATATATATATATATATATATATATGCATATCTCTTGTTTCCTATCCCTCCTGCCTCCTCTACTTTTGCTTTACTCTTTACTTATTGTACTCCATTTACTATACTCTTGACTCCACCTACATGGTCTTCTCTTTAACCAGGCAGCAGCCTGTCCTATCTGTGCTTCTTTTTTAAGTCGGGTTAATATCAAGTTGATTCATAACTATATGACCCTGGGTAAGTCATTTACTCTACCTCAGTTTCCTCATCCTCTCGCTTTTTTATTAAAAATTAAGATGCCACTGAAATAACATAAAGCGTTTTGTGAGTTTTGTGTGTTCCCCCAGTCCTTTTAGAAACATCCTCAAGAGAGACTGAAGATTTCCCAGATCACTGGGAACACCACAAACGAATCTGTCCCCCTATAGGACCAGGGGAACCATTTGCCTTCCTTAAATAGGGTGCCTAAAATGAGTGCAATATCCTAGATCTGGTGCGGAAGAAGAGTAAGTTACCATCTCCTTTCTGAAAGTTATTAGTGTTTCCTCGAAGCCTCCATTCTTTTTTTTTAATCTGCCAAATCACTTGCTGATCCAAATTGAGCTTGTAGTTCTGCGAAGCTCCCAGATCTTTTTCCAAATAAATTGTTGAGCATGCCCCCTATCATCAGTTGAACTGGTCACTTGTTCAGCGGCCTTTGATTGTTAAAATGGTAGAACCCCCTGGAATGCATTATTATTCCGACTTCTGTCTTTATCCTACGGGCGCAGCTTAGGCAGAGGATGGCTTCATCTTCGCCACTATTTATAGGGCTCCTCTTCTTTGCCTGTACAGGGTGGCATTGAGCTCAGGCTCTGTCAATGGCCTCCCAAGAGAATGTGTAATATTACCTAGCACTATCTTTTCTCTTTGAGCTTCTCCATTGGACAGATAACCTTTGGATCACTTTATCAGAAAAGGTAAATGCTTGGACTGGGAGAAGACAGGAGGAAGGAGGAGAGGTGGAGGGAGGGTGAGTCATTCCAAAGTGTATGCTGATGCTGAGATCTTAAAGGAACCCTGGGGTTTTTGAAGGAGAAAGTGCTTAAAGGCAGTTTATGTAGCCAAAAGTGAGGTGGTAAACTGTTGCCCTGGGACCACTATAGGGGCATTTTGGCAGGCCTGTTTACTGGGCTGTGGTACTCCCTGGTTATCCGATACCTTTGTGGCTCTCTCTGTGAATGCCCATGAGGGGCTTGGGTGAAAATGTGGAGCTTTTAAGCATTTTAATGTTCTTTCTATTGCATTTTAATTTTTAATAAAACTTTTAATAAAGCTCTATTTAAAGAGCCACAGGGATCAAAAGAGTCCATTTAACAAGGAGTGCAAATATTGTGTGACTGAGAGGGAGAGAGATGGCCTTAAGGAGAACATGGTATATCCCTTTCAAGTAAATGCAATAACATTTCTATTGGACTGGGGGAAAAGAAAGGTATACACACATGGTGTGGGAATGGAGAATGGAGTGATTGGGGAAAAGAAAAGCTGGGAGGCAGGTGGGAGAGAGGATTGAGGGCCAGTCTTGGTGTTGGAAAAACTTGGACTCAAGTGCCAGAATTGCAGGATTTTATAGAATCTGAGAGTTGGAAAGGATATGGCATTTAATAAATGCTAATTGACTGACTGAACTCAGTAGGCATTAAGTGCAACCAGTAAACCAAAGGAACAGATATATAACATATTCAACATGTGATTGTCCAGCTTCTTTGTGAAGACATCCAAGAAACCCACCACCTCTGGAGACAGGCCAATCCAAAGCCCTGCCTCTGAAAATGTTAGCAGCATGGCCTTGGGCAGTCGATGAAACTCATCAGTGTCCCAAGCAGCTCTCTACTATTGTGACAATGATAACTAATGAAGAATAAATGAAGAAAGAATTAATGAAGAGAATCACCCCTGCCCCCTCCAGAGTTTTCTAAGTTTAAGAAATCACAGATTGGGACCAAGATCTCTATCTCTGTGCATGTTACATATGATCTCACACACACACATACACATATACAAATGCACATCTATATATGTATATTATTTGTTGTGATGGGCAGTAAGTAATTCCAGTCTTTGTAAGAAATTGCTGAGCTTTTGGCATCCTGAAATAACCGCCTCTTCACATGATGGTCACACTGCTCCAAAGACAGTGTGGTAAATTATGCCAAAATTCTTCTGTTTCGTTTGCATGAAATTGAACTGACAGATATACCTGTCTATTTTGGGGTCCAAGAAAATGTCTTGTTAGAAACGTGTGAAAATATATTATGACAGACACTGAAAATGTCTCAGATGCAGCAATAAATTGATTGTGGTTTTTGGACCAGATGTGAACTAAGTTTAGAATTCATTGGGCTGGTCTGTATTCTAGCTCTCCTGCTTAAGCAAACAGAGAGAAGTGTCTACTTTTCAATGAAGCCCATTATGCGAGAAGGAGAGGGTTTCTGGGTTGTTTTTTTTTCCCCTGAAATCGGATGATAGAAAATTAGAGGCATCCTAAAAAGCAGGAACATTTCTCCTTCAGTTGAGCAAAGGATCAAAATTAAACAATGGACAAATAAGCCTCTGTTTTTGTTCTTATTGTCAAGATCAGAACCAGTCCACAAAACTCCATGGGGCTAACAGCCTTACCTTTTGGATTTGTGTATCCCAAAGAGTTGTGCTGCATATAGACAAGAGAATGAAAGGATTTGTTTTGATAGCATATTTCAATGGAATTCACTTTTTAAAAATTTAATATCTGGTTGCACTAAACCCAGACCCAGTTAATAAAATAAGCAGAAATAGCCCAAAATATTACAGGATCTCTTAGAGACTAAAGAAACTATCTGCAGATATGTTAGGAAGATCAGCAATGTTGTCTTCCTATGTGTGCCTAAATACCCAACCCCCCACTCCCTTGGCATGTGTGAGGCTTATTTCCCATGATGATTTGCTATTATAGGTTACCTCATTTTCCATTTAGGTCCTAGTTGCACACAGAGCTTTAATGCTAAAAGAAAAAAAAAGATACTTAATCTGACTCATCCCCTTGCAAGCAGAAGATTCATTTCTTAGCTGTATATTAATCCTTTTTGATTTAATAAATATTACTGACTACATGCTATGAACTCCACACACTGTTAGTGAGTTAGCATTTATAAAGTACCTACTATATGCCAGGTGGATTGGCTGGGTGGCTCAGGGGATAAAGTGCCAGGTCTGTAGTCAGGAAGATTTGTCTTCCTCAGTTCAAATTTGGCCTCAGAAACTTGCCAACTGTGTGACCCTGGGGAAATCACTTTACCTTGTTTGCCTCAGTTTCCTCATTTACAAAAATGAGCTGGAGACAGAAATGGCAACCCACTCCAATATTTTTGTTGAGAAAAACCCAAACAGGAGCACGAAGAGTTGTATGTAACTGAAAAATGACAATGACAATAACAAAATATGCCTGGCACTGACCTCATGGAAGGGATTTAAGACAGAGGCTTCAAATATGCTTCCCAGTCAGAAGTCCACAGTGCCCAAGCCAGATTAAAATCTAATCGGGAAACATTAAACAAAATTAATCAATTAATTAAATAAACAAAAAATATCAATAAATCTTATTGTCCAAAATACGATAAAACATAGATAACATCAAATTTTAAAACTAATAAACAGCCCTCAGGGATCTCCATGTACCAGTTATTGTCCCTTCCTTCCCTCTTTCTAGGAATTTGACACCACTGGTTTAAGCTCGGCCGGGGTAAACAAGAGATACATACAATGAGAAATCTGAAATTTTATTTGAATAAATGCCCAAATGTTTGAGGTTAGAAATGCCATAGCAATTCTGGGAAGAGGAAGACATCAGTGTAGGCCAGAGTGGTTGGAAAAGGATGCACGGCAGAAATAGAATGTGATGTGAAGGAGGGGGAGGATTTAGATAGATAGGCAGGGAAAGATGGGGTGGGGACTCCGAGCAAATGTGGAGAAGATAGAATGATTTACTACCTTTGTGACACTGGGCAGCTCATTTCACTTTTCTGGGTCTAAATTTCTTCTTTTGTCAAAGGAGAGCAGAGGTTGAATCCGATGATTTGTAAAGGTCTCTTGGTTCCTTCCTGCTCTCCATCTCTGAGCCCATGAACATGGCAAATTCAGAGACTGGTGACACCATCTGGAACAAAGAGGAGGCCCTTCTAGGTCTCAGAATGCAGGGCAATCACACCACTTACATTAGAAAATGAATCCTACAGGGGATCGCCAGGTTGACTTGTGAACACAAAGGATGTTTTATTGCTGGAGAGAATGTCAAGATTCCCTCCCCCAAGTGGTATGAAGTAAATGCAAGTGGTGTTCCAAATGGTTATTACTCAGCTGATGTCGGGCTGGGAGTTTCCGAGAGTTGTTCATGAAATGAATAGGTCTCCTTTAAGTAACAGCATGGAGAGAAGGAAATGGGGAGGGGACATCAGAGAAAAGGAGAAAAGGGAAGTGAGTCCAGGCAATAACAGGTGCTCACAATTTCCCTTTAATTTTCCTCAATTGCCCAAAGGCAAGGAGAAAGGTGAAATCAGAAAATATAGACAACACAAGAGTAAGAAAATCTAGGTGAATTTAGGGAGGCAGGAGGCAAAAAGCTGAGTTACTTAGAATACTTGAGGTAAAAATCAGACTTTTAAAACAGGTTTGTAAATTCTCTCCTCCAGATCCTATGTGGTAGCCTCTAAATATGCTCTAACTCCTCATTTTAAAGCTATACAGAGACAGGGCACATATGGCCCTTAAAATCTAGGCCATTCAGTTTTCAGAACTTTCTTGCCAATTGCTAGGTGTGTGACTATTGGAAAGTCACTTAATATCTTCTGAACTGAGTTTCCTCACATGTAAAAGGGAAGATAATAACCACATTTCCCATTGCACCAAGTCGTTTTTAAGAAAGAACTTTGTATTATAGAAAGAGTTGTAATTTGAACCCAAGTAAAATAGGCAAGCTTTGTCTACTCCCGTTGTCCACATTCAGCTCTGTATGGCTGGGCAGTGGGCCCAGTACCACTGAACGGTGGAGTGAGTTAGTATCCTGGACACCTGTGTATTGCTAAGGAAGCTGGCTGGGGGTTCCTGTGGGTAAGGAAGTGTGCACGCCAGAAAGGGCAGCCCTGGTTTATTGGTCTGCTACATCTTTGTTATCATCTGAGAAAGGATGGAACGGAGACTTTTTGAAACTTGGGAAAAGTAAGAGACAGATTTTAGAGGAAGTCACAGCACAGAATGACCCAGCTCTGAGCTGGGATGATGCAAGATGATTTGGAGATAGGACATCAGGAAAAGAAAGCCCTGGCTACTTTTTGATATTGTTCTACTTCCAAAAAAGTGATTGTCATGTGAAATAAGGTGAACTTTTTTTCTTGCTGTGAGCCCTGCTGTGGAGGTGGAATGGAGGTGATCATGTTTTGTTTTTTGGTTTTGTTTTGTTTTTTGCCTTTTGGAGGGCAATTGGGGTTAAGTAACTTGCCTAAGGTTACATGGCTAGTTTGTGTGTGTGTGTGTGTGTGTGTGTGTGTGTGTGTGTGTGTGTGTGTGTGTGTGTGTGTGTGTGTGTGAAGTGTCTGAGGCCAGAACCGAACCCGGATTCTCCTGACTCTGGGGCCAGAACTTTATTCACTGCGCCACCTAGCCGCCCCCGATCATGTGTTTTTTTTTTAAATTTATTTTATTATGAATTTAACAAACATTAACAAATAAGGATGGTTCAGTATATACAGGATGGAAGAGTAGGTTTTACATGAAATTAAACTATTGTGTACTTTATTTATTTTTACTAAGTGCATATTAAATTTAACAGGATGATGACAAAACTTGTGTCCCCTTCCGAAATTCCTTTTGCTATGACCTTGAAAGCTATGTTAATGGCATCCAAGTTCTGTCAAAGTCCTACCAAAAGAGAAAGGTTAGTTAGTGTGGTAACATGGTCAAGTAGATTAGAACTCTGGACTTGGAGTTAGGAAAAACTGAGGTCAAATCCCACCTCAGATACTTAAGACCTAGGTAATCCTGACCACTTAACTTCTCTGAGTCTCACTTTTCTCATCTGTAAAAGGGAGGTGATAATAACACCTATCTCAGAGGGTTCCAAGGTTTGTATAAAATGTTGTCTATAAAATGCTTCACAAACTTTGAAGCTCTATGTACACGTGAGCTATTATTATAATGTTGCATGTCATTGGAAGTATTACAGGTAGTTTTAAAATAACTTTCAAAAATTTAATTATTAATGAAATTTTAATTTTAAATTAAAAAATATTTGAACGAGCAATAAGTCATTTTGCACATACCAAAAGGACTTTTTAGGCTTTTACAAAATCATAGAATTGCAATTTAAAGGGTCAACTAGACCAGACCATACCTTTATAAGAATGCTTTCTATAACAATACCTAACAAATGGTCAAACATCCTCAAAAACTTCTTATGAAGAGGAACCCACTATCTCTTGAGGGAGCCCATTTCACTTTTATATGGTTCTGATTATTAGGTTGCTTTTCATTAAACCTAAATTAGGAAGGTTTATATCAAGCCTAAATTTTTGTTCCCTGTTTCATCCCCAGTGGCAAGTAGAATGAGTCTAATCCCTTCTTCCATATTCCAGCTGTCTGAGTTTTTACATACAGTCCCCTTATGCTTATTTTATCCTGGCTAAATGCCCCAGTTGCTCCAACCAATCCTAACATGTCATAATCTAGAGACCCTTCATCAATGGGTTGCCCTCTTCAGGATGCCCTTCAACTTATCAATGTCGTTCCAAAATGTGATACCCAAGGCAGAATCCAGTGCTTCAGTTAAGATCTGACCAGGGTCAAATGCCTTGAAATAATTACCTTCTTAATCCTGGACACTACGTCTTGATGCTGCCATATCACTCTGCCAACTCACATTCTTGCAGTCTACTAATGAACATCCAGACAGCAATGGCCATCTAACCTGGTTTTTCTGTCTTGATTTTATTATTATTATTAAATTTTTTTGAATTTATGTTTAAGACTTTATATTTGTTCCTATAAAATTACATTTTAGATTTCATTTTAGATTTGTTCTTATTAATGATAAATAAAATGAATAAGATATACAATTATTTTATATGGAAGAGAAGAGGGAAAAGCAGATTAGAGATGGTGAATTATACGTTTTTGAAAGGATTTATATTTATTATAATTTTCACAAGCAAAGAAAAGTTTACTTTCATTATTTGTATCAACTAACACTAGTTGGTAGAAGAATAATTTACATCTACAATTTATATTGTTCCCCCATTGCTAAATGGAACCACAGTGTATTCTTTTTTTTTTTTAAAGCAATTGGAGTTAAGTAACTTGCTCAAGGTTACACAGCCAGTTATTTCTGGGTGTGGTGCTAAGTGTCTGTGCCCAGATTCGATCCCAGGTCATCCCAACTCTGGAGCTGGTGCTCTTACTCACTGAACCACCTGGCTGCCCCGAACCCAGTGTATTCTTAATTAATAATAAGCAAATCTGGTCAAGTTACCACTGTTGAAACTTGAAAATATTGAATAGCTTTCAACAGAAAATTTACAAAGGGTGCAATGGCCAGTGTGGATTTGGAAGCAAAAAGACTTGAATGGTAATTACCCACATCACCTTAGCTGTGTTTATATACAAAAAATAGGAGTGGAGAAAAAGTAATCATAGGCTAGACCTGGAAATCCTGAGAGATCATCTAGTCCAACCTTACCCTGCACATAAAAATTCCCCTTAATATTCCAGACAAGGTAGTCCCCTAGCTTTGGCCTTCTTGGCTCTCTCTAAGGATGCTAAATTCACTCTGTCACAAAGAAGTCTATTTCACTCTTAATTCTAGGAGTTTTTCCCAGCTTCCTCACTGAATCAAAATCTTTGTAGTCTAATCCCTCTCCTATATGACAACCCCTCAGATATTTGAAGATAAAACTCATTCTGTTCCAAGATTATCTTCTGTTTTACAGATTAAGTATTCCCAGTCCCTTCAAATGCTATGACATGGTGTCTCATCTATGGCTGAAGACAGGGGGAGAATGACTAGTGAGGTATCAAGGCCACCACAAAGGAAAATTTGCTTGATGTTGAGGGCTGTCTCAGCTATTGCTATGAACAGTCACAAGCAGAATAGTAATGCTAAAGTCATTCATAAACAAGTCTTAGTTCTGGGATAATACTAGGATGAATTAATATTGTGAATTTTACAGTTGTCGTTCAGTCACTTCACTCATGACTCTTTGTGATCCCAGTTGTAGTTTTCTTGACAAGGACACCAGACTGGCTTGCTACTTCCTTCTCCAGCTCATTTTATCTATCAGGAAACTGAGGCAAGCTTGGTTAAGTGACTTGCCCAGGGTCATACAGTAAGTGTCTGAGGTCAGATCTGAACTCATGAAGAAGAGTCTTCCTCTTTCCAAATCCAGTGCTCTATTCACTGTACCACCTACTGTCCTGAATCTGAGAGTATGTTAGAAAATACTTGCCATGGACAAAATGCATTGAAACAGAGTTATAAAATAACTTTAGTCTTTATATCTTCAGGGCCTAGTACAATGTGACCAGGAGTTTCAACAAATTTCAGCAAATGCTTATTGAATAAATGAATGATTGAAAACAGAGCAATGAATTCTGGAGAGTGGACTAGTCAGTCACTGATAAATATCATTCAGCCTTGGGATCACTGATACTCCTCTTGCCCTGAGAGACCAAATTCTAAGAACAGATGTTAGTAAATGGAGCTAGGGCAGAGGAGCTAAAATAAGTAAATAAATACAAAGATTTAGGGCTGTCAAGACATGGTCAGTTATCTCATGGACCAGGAGGGTTCTGCATGCACTAATTCAATAATATAAATCATTATGAATTCATTAAATGTGACTGTCAATTCACATGGTAAGGAAACACTTATCTCAATATGGAAAGATTATCATCTACTTTGGGCAACATCCAGAATGTGATATAGTGTGTTAAAATTGCATCTGCTTGAGAGGTTGAAATAATAGTCACAAGGATGTTGATGATAAAGAAATCAGAAAAAATAACTAACTATGTTAGGAGGGAGTATGTACATGCATGTACATACATGTGTGTATGTATGTGCATGTGCATGTGTGTGTTGCATCTAGCTTTGGTCTTGCTCTGAAATCTTAGTCCTAAATAGATGTCCTTTTCCTTTGCTTTTTGACCCTGTTGTGACATTCAGGAAGATGTGATTTTCATTTCACACTGACATGTTTCATAAACAAAATGTATGTTTATGTCTGACTCTGCCCATGCTGCTAATTATGGTCTTCTTTTTCTATAGCTCGCTATTAATAAATCATTTCTTTGGGGCTATATAGAAAACAATTTATGTTATGAAATAAAATCCTCCCTTCAAAATGTATGCCCTTGGGGTACATGTAGGGGAGATCACAAACTGTTAGTATTTTCCCTTAGATAGATATAAATATTAGCATTCCCTCTGCTTTAAAGATTATTTTTATGTGGCTACTTTATAAACAATTAAAGCAAACTAATTCTTCTATAGTCCCATGCTATGTCTACATGACACCAAAACAACTGATTTTTTAAAAATGTTTTTTGAATTAGTTTAAGCAGCTTTTGGAACACAGCATCGAGTTTTGTTTTGTTTTGTTTTTTAAAGTTTGAGTTTCAACATTTAATATGTTAATAGGTAAACAAAGAAGGAAGTTGAGGAAATATTAGCATGGTACAGAGAACGAAGCTGGGAATACTAGTCCTAGCTCTACCTATTTTTTTATGGGATTTTAAGCAAATGACTTGAACTCTCTGGGCCTCAATTATAAAATAAGCAAGTTGAGCTAGGTGATATTGAGGTCCCTTTCCATAGTAAATAATCTATAATCCATAATTCAGACTAACAAAGCCTGTTAATAAGGAACACATTGGCATATGGCTGCCTGGTCCCATTGAGGGAGTTTGCTAGGTAATTGCTTCAAGTTTTTGCTCTGTCTGCCAATATTTTGCATCTTTTCTAATATATCTATTCTGTATTCGGTAGAGTACACGAGGAAATCCATTTCCCAAACTCTCAACACTGTAATTACAGCCAGGCAGATAATATATTGTAAAATATGGTCCAGAAGCACTCTATAAGCAGTGGCTTTGGAGTCAAAAAGATCTGAGGTTTGAGTCCCAGCTTCAACACTTATTTGCTCTGTGATTGTGAAGTCAGTTTGTCTAATGCTCAGCTTCCTCATCTGTAAATTGGGCATAATGATCTCTACACTTTTTTTTTATGAGGTTGCTGTGTGGAAATAATTTTTTTAAACTGATAAGTATTATATAAATGTGAGCTATGATTATAGGGCATCAGTTGTAGTTTTAATTTAAACATTTAAAAGATTGAATTCAGGAAACTGGGTTTTTCGGCCATAATTCAACTCAACTTCAGTGAATTTTATCTTTAAAACATTTAAAATATGTAAGGTTTAGATTTCAGGGATGGAAGGGATCTTAGCAATCAGCTAGCACAATCCTCTTATTTTACAGTTGAGACAACTGAGGTCCAAACTATTTAAGGAACATTGCCAAGGTCACACAGGTATCTGGTTTTCCAGTTCAACACTTTTTTCTCCCATGTCTTGCTTCAAAAACTGCTCTGTTTACCTCTAATAATCCTGTGTCTACTCTAGTTGTCTATGGAGACCAAGCAGGAAGTCTCAGCTGCTTCGCTGCCTTCAGCTGGGTTTTCAAGTATAGACACACTTCCTTTTATTGCATTTTACAGATATTATGTGGGGTTTTTTCCACCATTTAAAAAAATATGTTTATTTAAAGTTTTGAGTTCCAAATTTATCCCTTCCTACCTCCCTCCTCTCCCCTCTCCCTGAGACAGCAAGCAATCAGATATAGGTTATCTATGTGCAATTATGTAAAACATTTCCACATTAGTCATTTTGTACAAGATGACTCAAATAAAAGAAAAAAAGAAAGTGACAAACAACATGCTTCAGTCTGTATTCAATCAATATCAATTCTTTCTCTGGAAGTGGATAGTATGCTTCATCATTAGTCCTTTGGGATTGTCTTGGATCATTGTATTGCTCAAAATAGCTAAATCATTCACAGTTCTCCATCAAACAATATTGCTATTACTGTGTACAACTTTCTCCTGGTTCTGTTCACTTCACTTTGCATCAGTTCGTATAAGTCTTTCCAGGTTTTTCTGAAATAATTCTGCTTATCATTTCTTATACCACAATAATATTCCATTACAGTCATATACCACTATTTGTTTACCCATTAAAAACTGATGAACATCCCTTTGATTTCCAGTTCTTAGCCACTACAAAAAGAGCTGCTTGTAAGTATTTTTGTACAAGTAGGTCCTTTCCCCTTTGGGGGGATATCTTTGAGATATAGACCTAGCAGTGGTATTGCTGGATCAAAGAGTATAAACAAATTTATAGCCTTTTTGGCATAGTTGGCAGCATTTTTTTTTAACAGCATGTACTCACATTGTGTCTCAGTGTAACATTTTAGTAATTCTCACGATATTTCTAACTTTTCATCATTATCATTATATTTATTATGGTGATCTGTGATAAGTATTCTTTGATGTTACTATTGTAATAATAAGATGTTATAAGATGGTGAACTTAATTGATAAATATTGTGTGTCTTCTGACTGCTCCAAGACCAACCATTCCCTGTCTTTCTTCCTCTCTTCTGGCCTCCCTATTCTCTGGGACACAATAATATTGAAATTAGTCCAATTAATAACTCTACAATGGCCTCTAAGTGTTCAAGTGAGAAAGGGGTCAATAGATGAGGCAAATTTCATTGTTTTCTTATTTTAAGAAATTGCCACAACCACCCCAACCTTCAACAACCCCTACCCTGATAAGTTGGGAGCCATCAACATCAAAACAAGATCCTCTGCCAGTAAAAAGACTATGCCTTGCTGAAGGCTCAAATGATGATTAGCATTTTTTAGCAATAAAGTATTTTTTGACTTAAGATATATACATTTTTGGGTGGCTAGGTGGCACAGTGAATAGAGCACCGATCCTGGAGTCAGAAGGATCTGAGTTCAAATCCAACCTCAGACACTTATCACTTACTAGCTGTGTGACCTGGGGCAAGTCACTTAACTCCAAATGCCCTGCCTTCTCCCCTCCAAAAAAAAAAAGATATGTACATTTTTTATACCTGATACTATTGTGCACTTAATAGACTACAGTGTACTGTATTGATAACTTTTATATATACACTGGGAAACCAAAAAATTCATGTGACTCACTTTGTTGAGAAGTCTGCTTGATTGAGTTGGTCTAGAACTAAATCTGCAATATCTCCAAGGTATGCTTATATCCTTAAAAGAATTCTTCTACCCATACCACATGCCAGGTAATTTTCCTTCCATTTCCTCATTTGATATGATTCTCTGGTTGACATCTGAATGATGTAGACATGAAGACTATAGATAGGTGTTTTACTTTTTTGGTAGGGAGGTAATATCTAAGCATATAGTCTATAAATAGCTATATATAATATAATATTATATTAATTATATTAATATCATATATAACATTATTATATTAATATAACATATAATAAAGTATTATATAATATATAAACATATATAATATGTTTACATATGTGTGTGTTTATTAACACATGTGTATATGCTAAAAGTCAAATTATAATTTTACATCTTTGATAGGAAGGTATTAATCAGTATATAATATCAGTCATTACACACACATATATTATACATTATAAAGTAAAATGAGGGCAGATTTTACAAATAAAATTTTATCGATCCCTTTTATCTTTATTTATTTTTATTTTTTATCTTTTGGAGGGCAATTGGGGTTAAGTAACTTGCCCAAGGTTACATGGCTAGTTTTTTTTGTGTGTGTGGGTGTTAAGTGTCTGAGGCCAGAACTGAACTCGGGTCCTCCTGACTCTGGGGCAGGTGCTTTACTCACTGTGCCACCTAGCCATCCCAACCTTTTATCTTTATATAACCTATATTTCCCAGTTTAGTGCTTTACACCACCCTCCCCCCTGTCTATCTCCATGAAATCTTTTGTAATATATAATAAAACAGAAAGGATAAAACAATTAAGCAAATCTAATCAACACATCGAAAATATCTGACATTGTATGAAGTGTTCTATACCCATGGAGCCTTGTGCTGTCTCCTATCTCTTCTTTGAGACCAATTTTAAAACATTTATTTTCTATTGTTCTGTTGTCCTTTCCATTGACTTTGTTATCACCACTGTGAATCATCTGTTCACATGTCTTTCCATACTTCTCTAAATCCATTATATTCTTATCATCATCGTTTCTCACATCACAGTAATGTTACATTATATTCATGTACTATGGCTTGTTCTGACTTTCCCTAATTGATGGATATCTACTTTGTTTCCAGTTATTTGCTACTCAAAATAAAAGTGTTGTTATAAATATTTTGGTATACATCAGGTCTTTCTTCTTATCACAAGGGTAATGTTTTTCAGTGATTACTTACAACAAAAATAAATACCCAGCATGAAACATTGCATGCACAGTCAGGCTGGTTTTGCTAAATGGCTTTTTCCTTTCTTTTTCATTCTTTATTACAAGGATATTTCTCTGGGAGGGAGCTATTTGGGAATAAAGGTGATATAAAAACAAAATATATTAAACAAATGTTTTTTAAACACCCAAATTTCTTTTATCGTTTTCTTTTCTCTCCACACTTATATTTACTGAGTACTTAATTATGCTGGGCCCCCTAATGACTTAGAGAGCTGAATTAGTCCATCCTAATCTCTCCTTCCTACTTGCTACGTGGCTCATGAACTTAAAAAGACACTGATGCATTTGTGGGCACTTCAGCTGGTGCACATGTGTCCACTGGCCTTTCCCAATGTCGGCTTTCAGGATCTGTATCCCAGTGGTCCTGTGCTTTGAGTATTCAACCCTGGAGTCGTGGTCCTGCATACAAATATAGCTGCTTCCCACCCAAAAGGACATTTCATTTATTTAAAAAATTGTTTTCTTTGGGCTCCTTTAATCCTACGGGACATTTTCTTGATGAATAGCAAGTTAAGATCCCTAACCAGACTATTGTTATAAATAACCATGGCACTAATTCAAACCATTTGCATCAGAAACAACTTTTTTTTTTTCTGGGGGAGAAGAGGTGGCTTACTTAACCTCAACATTCAAGACATGATTTTCCTTTAAAATAACTGCACCATCCATCATTTCTTTCTTTTTTTATTTTTTGCCATTGTATCAATTTTCTAATGAATAGCAGTGCCCTCTCTCCCTACCTTTATGCTTCTATAGTGATGAGTCTATGTATTATCTCTGGCTTTTGAGAAGTAAAACATGTAGGGAATAAAATAAAAACAAAGTCAGTGACTCATTTTTGATTAAAGTCCGATTAGGTGGTGATTATTGAAAATGTGATCACCGGCAGAAAGATACTGTGTGTTGGAAAAATGAAACATACAACATGCGTTTTTAATTACACATTAGGAAACACAGAAAGAGTCAGCAGTTTCCAAACTAGTGAATCTTGTCTCACAGGTGCAGGTTTTTTCAGTATTATTATTTTCATCCATGCAGAACAGAACTTGACTCGTGGTCACATGCTGCCTGTTACTGAGATCTGAGTAATGCATTAAGTAATGGATTAATGTGTCTGGATTGACTAATGTGGTTACAGGAGCCTATTTGGATCTAAAGTGTGTGCATTTGGGATGAGTTTTATCAATTGGATAATGTACATATTTTTCTGAGGAGGCCGAATTGGGGGGAATGAAGGGGAAAAAGTTGTTTAGCTAAAAAGTTTTCATCTGCTCTAAGTTGTATTTTGGCCAATGATTCTAAAGGTCTACGTGCCTATGATTCTAGGAAATAGAGTCAACATTGTATGGCCTTTACTAAAGGGTGGTGTCTGAGGATGACCATGGGTAGTTTCTTGGATTGTAGGCTAGGCCTGCTCAGGATCTTTCACCCAAACTTTATGATTCATGAGATTAATACTAAAACAAAACAAACAAATGCAGAGAAAATGCTCAATGATCCAGATAGTATTATGTATTTCAGAGTCTAAGACTTTAATGCCAATTGATTTCATGGTTAGTTTTGGTGGAGTGAGCTTTGGTAGGTCACTTCCCCTTTCTAGGCTTCAGTTTCCTCATCTGCAAAATGACTAGAAGATTTCTAAAGACCCTTCCAATTAAAGTCTCTATGGGTCTAATGGCTTAGTGGGTGTGTTGGGCTACTGTTTCAGAATAGGTGAAGACAATTCATAGTTATCATATGAGGGAAAGACCATTGTATTTATTGCCAAAGGACTTGAGTTCAGATACTGGTGATTAGACTAATTATCTACATGCCTTTGGGCAGATTGGGCAACTAATCTGGGCCTCTGTTTCTTCATCGGTAAAAAAATAAGAAGATTAGAACAAATCTAGCTCTGACTGTAGGAATTTTGATGCTTTGTGAGACAGCTTGTGAGTCATTTTTGAAAATAGACCTCTTGATTGACGAAATCTCTACATATACAATTAGAGAGCACTGTTCTCCCCTTTCATCTCCACAAGGCAAAGCAATGTGTCCTGCGGATCTATGTGGAGGAGAAAGCCCTATTCTGAAAAATTTCCCCTTGATCAATCAATCAACTCTTTACTAAGTACCTACTACATTCTAGATATGGTGCTAGGCACCGAGAGTACAAATATAAGGAACAAAGCCATTCATTCTTGCAGTGAGCTTACATTATTACCTCATAAACTGGTACAGAGATCATGACGCTACAGATTCCATTTTGTGGGTTGGAGAACTGGCCTGAAGGAACAGCCGTTATATCTCTTATAACTATTCTTCTTATTTTTATCATTATTATTAAAAATGTTTTATTTCTTTTATTTTGACATCTCATTTATTTTTGGATATATAACTCTCTCCATCACCATCACTCCCCTCTGCCAACAAAGAAAAGGTGCCAAGAAAACCCAAAGGACAAAGCTATTACTCCTACATGTGCAACATGATGTACTTGTCCCCCACCTTTTTATTGGAAGGAGAAAGATGAATTTTAGTCATCTGTTTTCTGAGCAATTACAATTACTGCTTAGAGACAGCTAGCTGGTACAGTGGATAGAGTGATGTACCTGGAATCAAGAAGACCTGAATTCAAATTCAGTCTCAGATACTTACTAATTGTGTGACCCTGGGAAAGTCACTTCACCTCTGTCTGTCTCAGTTTCCTCAGATGCTGTGAAGATATTTGTAAATTTTCTTTGCGAACTTCAAGCACTATATAAATGCTAGCTAGCGATCATTATTTAGCTTTCTTCTAATGTCTTCATTTGCATTAGTGTTGTACTTCTTTCTTTCTGTCAGTACAGTCAGATCTTCTTAGGTTTCTCAGAATTCCTCAATGTCACTGTTTCTCTTGGTGTCATGATATTTTAGTATGTTCATATATTGCAATTTCTTCAGCCTTTCCTCTGTCAGAGGTCACCCATTTTATTTACAGTCTTCTTTTCTTTCTTTCTTTTTGTTAAACTATCGTGAAATGGGCTAGCCTGGATATTTTAGTAAACACGGAGCTACAGTCAACATTAGTCACAACACTCCCAAGAGTCAGAGATCTGAGCTGAAGTAGGTCCACTAGCCTGGAAAATGCTATTTGTACCCATAGCATGAGTTCCCTGGTGTGGGCTTTGCCAGTCAGTATTTCCGGGTACAAAGTCAGAGCAGGATGGCTTCCCCAGGTGCTGCATGACTGTGGTTATGGGCAATATTTTTGACTCCGTCTTTGGGTCTCAGGTATCTGCCTGCTGTGCTCTGGCTCTTCTTCTCTATTCATCAACGGTTTCCCAGAGAAGTCACCAGAAAGCCTAAAAATAGGTGAGGAGCAGTTTTTCTAATTTAGGAAGAAAAGAACTACTGGATGACTCAAACACAAGGAGATTCCAGCTTTAAAGTTAGTGCAAAAGTAAATAAATATAAATCAGGCTCCCTTCTAAAGTTGAAATAAGGGCAAAACAGAAGATCTTGTGTTTGTTTGTTTCTGCTTTTGCTTTTGGAGAAGAACCATGATTATTTCTATTCCAGTTCTAATTCCAGGGGGGGAAAAAATGACACTGCTTCCCTACTTGATTTCTGTCCCTCCCCCAGTTTACTTTGTCAAGTCTGTTTATGGGGCTTCCCTGTTTTAAAATCATAGGAAGAAACATTATGAATATTAAGAAATTTTAATTTTAATTAAATAAGAAAATATTCAAATATGAATAATAACAAAATAAGAAATATTAAGAATAGAAATATTATGCATAAAAAGAAATTCCACTTTCATTTTACAAATTCAGCTCAATGTTTTGGACTCATATGGTTTGATATCACTGGTGCACAAAACATTTTTGTTGGACCAGAAGTCCTCGTTGTACACACAGGACTCCCCCTCCTCTCCCAAACTCCTGACCGTTTCTTTCACCCCATCCCCACACACCACCTTAAGTTACACTGTACAGACATACGTGAAGTCTTATGAATCCAAAGAAATAGACTCAATCTATTGTAGCTTGGGAGAGTGAAAGGGAAGGAGAAAGAATAAGCATTTGTATGGCACCTACTATGTACCAGGCATGGTTCTAAGCACTTTACAAAGAATACCTTCAGGGGCAGAGCCAAAATGGTGGAGTAAAGTGACCATTTTTTCCAGATTCTCCTAACAGTCCTCTCTAAATAATTTTTAAAAGCACTTCAAATTGAATTCTAAGAGGCGCAACAAGAAGTCACAACTCCAAAAGACTCATGATGGAAAATGCTGTCCACATCCAGAAGCATATTATTGGCTCTCTTTTTGTTTCTTCTTTCTCATGGTTCCTCTCATTGGTTCTAAGTCTTCTTTACAACATGACTAATGTGAAAATAGGTTTAATATGAATGTATATGTAAAGGCTATATTAAATTGCATGTTGTCTTGGGGTGGGGGGAGGAGAGAGATGGGAAGAAAATTTGGAACTCAAAATCTTATGGAAACAAATGTTGAAAATAAAAAAAATAATTAATTAATTAAATTTAAAAGAACCCAACAACAACAACAAGTCACAACGAGTCATTTTTCCAGCCCGGGATAGCTTGAGAGGACAAAGAGGTTCTGAGGACTCTCAGAGAGAAGTGACACTAGCTATGGGTCTCAGAGGTACTAGCAGTGGTGACAACAGCAGCAGTACTAGAAACACTCAGTGCCCAGAGATGGTAAGAGGATTGAACTTCTAGTCGCAAAGAGATTACAGATATGGTGCTCGTACTGGGTGCAGGACCAAGAACCATCTGGCAACTCCATTGCCCATTATCCAGTTCTGGGTCACAGTTCCAGGGCAGATAGGAACAATTGTGTCCACAAGGGAGCAGGAGTTCTACCTAGGTAAGGACCAGAATGCAGACCAGAAGGTCAATGACCAGACCTCTCCCTGAATCACACCACCTTGGAAGCACTGAAAACTTATGGGGCCCCAGACTTAGGTATGAAAACATTGGACATTAAAACCTAAAGTTCAGTGTAGTTACTACCTGCCTCCTACATGTCTCCCACTCCTGCCACCCGAGATAAATAGAGGACAACTCTTACATAAAGTCTGAAGTCAAGAAATGGTCTAGAAAAATGAAAAAATAACTAAAAAAAAAAAAACCCAAAATCCAAAACCTGAGCATAAAAAGCTATTACAGTGACAGGGAAACTCAAGACACAAACTCAGAAGACAATGACTTGAAAGCAACTATAACCAAAGCCTCAAAGAAAAATGCAAATTAAACACAAACCCAACAAGAATTCCTAGTAGAACTAAAGAAAGGGACTTTTTAAAAGAGCAAAGTAAAATTTAAAAATCAAATAAGAACGGAAGAGGAAAAATTGGGAGTGGGGGAAAGGAGAGCAATACAAGAAAGATATGAAAAAATTAACAGCTTGGTAAAAAGAGACACAGAAAAATACTGAAAAAAAAATAACTCCTTAAAAATCTGAATTGATCAAATGGTAAAAGAGATACAGAATCACTGAAGAAAATAATTCCTTAAACATTACAATTGATTTAACAGAAACTAATGACTGTATGAAACATCAAGAAACAATAAAACAGAGTCAAAAGAATGAAAAAAAATTTTTTTAATGTGAAATATCTCATAGAAAAAAACACCACATTTGACCAGGAAGATAGTCTAAGGAGAGATAATTTAAGAATTATTTGACTACCTGAAAATGATAATTTAAAAAGGAGCCTAGACATCATATTTCAAGAAATTATCAAGGAAAAGTGCCCAAATATTTTAGAACCAGGGGGTAAAATAGAAATTGAAAGAATCTACTGATCACCTCATGAAAGAAATCCAAAAATAGAAACTCTCAGGAATATTCTAGCCAGACTCTGGGGTTCCCAGGTCAAGGAGAAAATATTTCAAGCAGCCATAAAGAATCAACTCAATACCATGGAGCTACAGGCAGGATTACACAAGATATAGCAACTAACAGTATCAAATGTGGAGGACTTGGAATATATTCCAGGAGGCAAAGGAGCTAGGATTATAATAAAAAATAACCTACCCAGCAAAACTAAATATAATTCTACAGAGGGAAAAAATGGTTACTTAATGAAATAGAAGACTTCTAAGACAATCCTGATAAAAAGACCACAGCTGAAAAGAAAATTTGACATTCAAACACAATTTACAAGAAACAAAAAGGTAAATATGAATGACAAATCATAAGAAACTTAACAAGGTTAAACTGTTTACATTCCCAAATTGGAAGATAATATTTATATAACCCCCTAAAAACTTTACTATCATTAGGGCAGTTAGAAGGAATCTGCTTAAGCAGAGGTCATGGATGTGAGTATATTATATTGGGAGGACCTCAAAAGAAAGATAGAAGGATAAAAAGGAGTGCTGTATTTGGGAGAAGGGGAAGGGAGAAGTGTGGGCGAAAATTGTCTCACATTAAAAGATAAGCACAAGGAAGAGTTTTTAAAATTAAGGGGAAAACAGGAAGGAGCAGGCAACCCTTGAACTTTACTGTCATCTGAACTGTTTCTAACAGGGAAGAAAATAACAAACTAACTATAACAGAGGCCTATCATAGAAGTTAGTTTGTTGTAGACACTACTGGTTTTCCTGACTTTTCTTTTGCTATCTCATTATCATTCATAAGTGGTTGTTTCCCCAAATACTTGTTGCAGCATCCTTTTATCCATATTCTTCATGAAATTCAAGGAGAAGTATTTAATCCACACATCTCAGGGTGGCTAGGTGGCACAGTGAATAGAGCATTGGATCTGGAGTCAGGAGGACCTGAGTTCAAATCCGACTACAGATACTTAACACTTACTAGACATGTGACCCTGGGCAAGTCACTCAACTCCAATTGCCCTGCCTTCACTCTCCAAAAAAAAAAAATATCCATACATCTCTCTAACTTTTTGATTAATCCTTACAAAGACCTCTACCTTCTGATATTTTTGTGGGGTGACAGGGTCAGTCTGAACCTCTGCTTTCATCCTTACTGAGAACTTCCAGGGAAGAAACTCTCTACACTAATACAGATCATAACTCAACAAATTGCAAAGTAACTTGTGTAGGATCATATGTCCAATATGTGTGAGAAGCAGGATTCGATGACAGGTTTTCTTAACTCCAAGGCCATTCTTTATACTCTGCAACCCTGTCTCTGCAAGAGAACACCTTAGAAACATTATTCAGCTCCTAGGGATGCTTGGTTAGTGATTCATTTCTATGGTGGCTAGCAGCTTGAGAATGCTCTGCCAGTCTTCAATGAGTATCATAAATATATGAATGGAACTACATCAGAGACCTAGGCAAGTATATTTAACAAGAATACAAGTCATGCTTATGGAGAAAACATGCCAGCTTCTTCAGGTCTTCATTAAACACTGATGCTGCCTCGTATGGGTGGGTATATAGAAGAACAGCTATGGTTTTCACAGGAACTCAATCTCGTAGAGCTCTGTTCTATTCTTGGGGCTTTCAGCTTCCAGTCAGTCTCCCTAGCAAAGTTCACAAACCCCCTTCTTCAATTCTTATTCTATTTCTTTTCATTCCCTTTCTCAGAGGGAGAGCTCAGTGAAGCCCCCTCCTTGCTGATCCTTTAGAAGTTTTAACTTTCTTTCCTTGGAAGGTTTTCTGGATTCCTTGACCAGCTTCAGGGAGTTCGTCCTTGCTCTGCCTCTGAGGTTTGTAACGAGCCTGCTCCCACTGACCTTTTCCTGCTTCCTTCTAAGGTAACCAAATGGTTTGAAATTATGTCCCTCTAACACATAATAATTGTGTGACTAACATGTCACAACTTCTCTTAACTCAGTTTCTTCATCCGTGAAATGGTGATGGAGCCTTTAGTAATACTTCAGAAGGTCGTTCTAAGTCTTAAACACAATAATGTATGCGGAGGCTTTGCTTAAAATGCTCTTGGTTATAATGTCATCACTAGTAATCTTGCTGAAAGCCTAGCTCAGACACTTTCAGACAGAAAGAAAAGAAAAGATAAAAAGCCTTTCCTAGAGAGCCTACCCACTTATCTCAGGATATATAGCAAACTCTCTCTCTTACTGGAGGAGGAAAATTTAATTCACTACAAGAAGAAGTTGATAGGGCCCTACAGATTCTCCTGAATCAGCAACTTCTTCAAGTGCATGCTAGGAATTAATCCATCTCCACAAGAAGGGAGAAGGTCTGAGATCTTGAAGGCTTCCACCTTCTTATTGTTCCCATGAAGGAGCTTTTCTTTGAACTTTTAAAAAAGAGCTTATTATTTTTTTATTTGCTAAGTAATAAATATATTATTAATCTATCATTTCCATTACTACTCACTGAGAAAATAATAGAAACCAAAAGCAAAAACAAAGCCCTCAATATATAGCAGCAAAAGAATTACTTTAATATTTTTCCAAGCTGAGAGTAGAATGTTAATTACACAATCAACAGAATTTGTTGAGCCATTACTATATTTGAAGCACTTTATTAATGCAAAATTAATCAATCAACACAAATACACTAAGTGCCAGACACTGGAAATTCAAAGATAACGATGGAATAGTCCTTACCCTCAAGGAGCCTTATATTGGGGAGAAAATAATTATATATGTGTAAGTACATGTAAACAATATAGAAGATAAATACAAGGGAACTGGCCATCTCCAGTCATCCTGATCTATATCTGACTACTGCATCCAGATGGCTCCAGAGAAGAAAGTGAGGCTAGTGACTTTTGCCTCCTCAGTTAAATCCAATTCACTTGCAAGTCATAATATCTCCTTCCTAATGCCATGGTCCTCTTCGAGAACAGAAGATGAAGGATAAGTAACAACAACCTGTCTTCATTAATGAGCAGTTCTTTTCATTTTTCTCCTTTACTACTTCCCCTTGTGATTCTAGATCTTTCTCCAAATAAATTTTGTAATTATTTTGTCTAGTTCTATAAGGTACTTTATTAATTTATATTTTTTTGAGGGGGAAGGTAGGGCAATTGGGGTTAAGTGACTTCCCCAAGGTCACATGGCTAGTTTTGTCTGAGGCCAGATTTGAACTCAGGTCCTCCTGACTCCAGGGCTGGTGCTTTATTCACTATGCCACCTAACCTCCCCATGTACTTTATTTTTAAAAATTTTACTTAATAGTATTTTATTTTTTCCAATTACATGTAAATATAGTTTTTAATATTCACTTTTATATGATTTTGTTCCAAATTTATTTTCTCCCTCCCATCCTCCCCAAGAAGGCAAGCAATCTGATATAGCTATGAGAAAGAAAAAAAAAAAGTGAAATAGTGTGCTTTGATCTGCATTCAGACTCCACAGTTCTCTCTTTGGATGTGGATAGCATTTTTCTTTATGAGTCTTTTGGAATTATCTTAGATCATTGTATTACTGAGAAGAACTAAGTCTATAAAAGTTGGTCATCACACAATGTGACTGTTACTATATACAACACTCTCCTGGTTCTGCTTCCTTCACTCAGCATCAGTTTGGGTAAATCTTTCTATGTTTTTCTGAAATCTGCCCACTCATCATTTCTTAGAGCGCAATAATATTCCATTACATTCATATACCACAACTTGTTCATCCATTCTTTGATTGATGGGCATTTCTCAATTTCCAATTCTTTGCCACCACAAAAAGAGCTGCTATAAATATTTTTGTGCATGTGGGACCTTTTCCCTTTTTATCATCTCTTTGGGATATAAACCTAGTAGGGATATTGCTGGATCAAAGGGTATGCACAATTTTGGACATAATTCCAAATTGTTCTCCAGAATGGTTGAATCAGTTCACAACTCCACCAACAATGCATTAGTTTTCAATTTTCCCACATCTCCATTTTTTCCACCATTTTCCTTCATGTCTTATAGGGGTGATGTGGTACCTCAGTGTTGTTTTAATTTGCATTTCTCTAATTAATAGTGATTTAGAGCATTTTTTGGTAAGACTATAGATAACTTTAATATCTTCATCGGAAAACTGCCAGTTCATATCCTTTGACCATATGTCAATTGGGGAATGATTGGTATTCTTATGAATTTGACCCAGTTCTCTATATATGTTAGAAATCAGGCCTTTATCAGAGACTCCAGTTGTAAAAAATGTTTCCCAGCTTTCTGATTTCCTTCTAATCTTGGTTACATTGGCTTTGTTTGTGCAAAAACTTTTCAATTTAATGTAATCAGAATCCATTTTGTGTTTCATAATGTTCTCTAACTCTTATTTGGTCATAAATTCTTCCCTTCACCATAGATCTGATAGGTAAACTATTACTTACTTTCCTAATTTGCTTATGGTAGCATCCTTTATGTCTAAATAATATACCCATTTTGACCTTATTTTGGTATATGGTGTAAGATGTTGATCCATGCCTAGTTTCTGCCATACTATTTTACAGTTTTCCCAGAAGTTTTTGTCAAATAGTGAGTTGTTATCCCAGAAGCTGGAGTCTTTGGGTTTATCAAACAGTAGATTATTAGAGTCATTGACTGTTGTGTCTTATGTACCTAACCTTTTCCACTGATTCACCCCTCTATTTCTTAGCCTACAAGGTAGTTCCTTGATAGTTTGATTGGTGCAGATCTAAATTTGTAAATTAATTTAGTTAGTGCAATAATGATTTGCACAGCTATAAACTATGTATATTGGATCTTGTTCTGTCAATGGTTCTCTAACCTCTAGTGAAGTTCAGACTCCTTTGTTTGGTAACCAACATCTAGTACCACTCTAACTATCTCTCACATTACTCCCCTCTCCATACCTTATCTGCTTTATATACCAACAACTGGACACTACCGTGTTTCCCCAATAATAAGACACTGTCTTATTAATTTTTTGGACAGAAAAACACCAGAGGGCTTATTTTCAGGGGAGGGCTTATTTTAATGAACATTGACAGCAATTTTAATAAACAGGTAAATGTGAACAAAAAAATGTACCAGCAAGCAAATCACTGGGGAAGAACAGGATGACGAGCTCACTGCTGCAGCTCTGATTGGATGCAGCTCGGAGCTCGGCATGCGTTTCACCCGGGGGAGGAGGACGGTGCATACAGAGGGTACCGTAATGTAGCATGTAGCGCAGGGGATCACCTTCACTACAGTAGCAATCTCAATAGGGCTTATTTTCGGGAGAGGGCTTATTTTAGAGGAATCTTACACAGTAAGGAGAGGGCTTATTTTCGGGATAGGTCTTATTATCAGGAAAACACGGGTAGCCCACTTCAGTTAATGGTACTCATTGGAAAGTCCCCTAGGCTTGAATTGACATCTTCATCCACTGAATTTCTACCTCTCCCTTCAAGCCCAACTCAAATGTCTGATCCAGGAAAGCTTCCCTGATTTCTCCAAGTGATAATCACTTCTTGCCCCACCCCCATTCCCTGTCCCTCAAAACATAAATAGCCATTTATGTTCTTGCCTCTTATGTACTTCTCCTATACTATTTTGGTGCTGGACAAGAAGCTCCCTAAGGTGGAAACCCAGTGTCATCTCAATCTCTTCTCCCTTAATACCTGAAACAGTTCTCTAACTCCAGTAAGTGCTTAATAAATACTTAATTGAATTAAATCCAATGTCCTCTCTGCCTAAATAAATAAATCTAAATAAGTGAACAAATAAATTAATTAACTAATTAATTAATTTAACTGATTCTTTTTTGCATCCCCCAGGGCCTAACACAGGAACTACCTATCAGGGGTGTAGAAGGAGTTTGAATAATAAATGTTTATTAATGATGGTGAGTTTCAGAAATTCAAGACACTATATCATTAAGCCTAGCTAGGGTCCTAGATTCCAATGTAAGCATTAGCATGGCCTTTGAAAAGCTGGCAAACATTCTCTTTAAATGTTTATGTATGAAGGGATAAGCTCCAGTTTCCTTTTCATTGGCACACGATTTCCTCCTCTGTATATATCAGAGAAATATTTAAAACAAATGCCAACCTCCCTCCTACTCAAAACAAGAACAATAAAAACTAGTCAGACAATGCGCAAGTAGCTTTTGCCTTACAGGGGGCCCACCCATAAGTACAAGACCCATCTCCAAGAAGGTCTGTTTATTTGGAAATTAATAAATAGGGAGGGAACCCTTTCAGAGATATTTGTTTGAAGCCTCAGGATTTAATTGGCTGGAATCTTTGGCCTAAAAGAATATTCCTTAAAAGCGGCACAATTTTCCTTTGCCTGGATTAGAAGGGTGTGAGAAGATGCTTGGAGCAGTTTGAGGTAAGAGAATGTAGGTGAGGTAGTGTGGGTGCTGATAAAGATCTTATTACTAGTGATTGGATTCAGACCATGACTCCCTTACTCTTTGTCTAAGTAATTAAATAATCAATCAATTAGCAAGCATTTGGTTAGTGTCTAATATGACCTTATATGGGTTAGGTACCCTGTTAGGTATTGGGGATACAAAAATAACAAATGAAGCAGTCATTACTCTCAAGGAACTTACATTGGAATAATCTATCTTTGATGGTGGCTTCCTTGGTACAGTAAAGAGTAGGCTGGATTTGTAGTGAAAAGACCTCGGGTTCCAATCCCAGTTCTTCCATTCACTCCCTGTGGGACCAAGTTCAATCTCACTGAGCTTCAGTTATTCATCTAAAAACTGAAGGGGTTGAATTATATGTTCTCTGAGATACTTTCCAGCTCCAAATTCATGACCTATTAGGCTTTATGAAAAAATCAGAAGCAAGCCTACAGAATTTTCACTATTAAAATTCCAGGGCTTTTCTACCCCAGAGATACAGGACATATCAAACTCGTATTATATACAAATCATTTTATTTTCTGTTGGAAAAGACATAAATTCAAGATTTTTAAAAGTAGAAATCTTCATTTTATTCATTTTCATTCTGCTTATAATGCAAAGGCTTTAGGAATGTCAAAACATTTTTGATGCATATTAGAATGATTTAATAGTTAACCTCAATTTAAAAGAATGACCCACTGAAATAAAATAAATCCACATTCCTGATAAAAGAAATTCCATTTCTTTTTTTTAAAGACTTGTTTACTGACATGTTTTGTTTTTACAAACAGTTACAGATATCATGGACCAAAGTAAAACAATTAAGAGCAAGCCTAACTATACAGACTTCATCTGAAAGTACATGCAACATTACACGTCTATAGCACACCCCCCCTCAACCTCTCTATTTTGTAAAAATTAACAGAAATCTATTTTCTCTCCCTCCTACCTCCCATACTACTGAAGAGAAGAGAAAAGAAAGCAAATTCCTTGTAAGTAAGAGTTTATCATTTTTGTTGTTTTTCTGTTTCAGTCATGTCAGACTCTTTGTGACCCCATTTGAGATTTTCTTGGCAAAGACACTGGAGTGATTTGTCATTTCCTTTTCCAGATCATTTTACAAATGAGGA
The DNA here is from genome assembly GCF_028583685.1 of Petaurus breviceps papuanus. Taxonomy (NCBI): domain Eukaryota; kingdom Metazoa; phylum Chordata; class Mammalia; order Diprotodontia; family Petauridae; genus Petaurus; species Petaurus breviceps. Next base: position 1,513,552 of record NW_027187281.1, on the reverse strand, counting down.
AATGAAGGCAAAAAGCATTAAGTGACTTGCCCAGGTCACACAGCTAATAAATGTCTGAGGCTGGATTTGAACTCAGGCCTTCCTTATTCTAGGTGGACACTGTACCACTTAGCTGCCCTGTAACTAATATGCAGTCAAGCAAAACAAATTCCTTCATCAGTTATGTTTCTCTCTCTCTTTTCATATACATACATATATGTACACATATCACATACATGTCTAATTCTCCACCCTAAATCTATCACTTCTCTGTCAAAAGTGAGATATGTTTCATCATTGTTCTTCTAATCATAGATGATCATTATATTGCTCATAGTTCTTATAACTTTCAAAATTGTTTGGCTTTATTTTGTTGTTATTATATAAATCAGTCTCCTTGTTCTGTTCATTTCATTCTTTGTCAGTTTACAAATCTTCAAAGCTGTTCATTTTTATAATACTGATGTTACAATTTAATTCTTCTGGTTCTACTTTTTTCACTTTGTTATCAGTTCATATAAATCTTTCCATGTAGTTTTCAAATAATCTATTGCCTCATTTTAATATTTTTTTATAGTATTCCATCATATTTACATACCACAACCATTCCTCCCTTGATGGTCATCCCTTTAGTTTTCAGGTTTTTGCCACTAGAAAAAGAGCTGTTGGGTATATACAGGACTAGTGGTGGTAGAGCTGGATCAAAAGGTATACACACTTTAGTAATTTTTTGTGTATAATTCCAAATTGCTTTCCAGAATGGTTGTACCCTTTCTCAGATCTACCAAGAATATATCATTGTTCTTCCAACATTTATTATTTACATTTTTTGCCATATTTTCCAATGTTATAGGTATGGTGTAGAATCTCAGAATTACTTTAATTTGCATTTCTCTAATTGGTGTTGATTTGGAATTTTTTTCTTTTATCTAGCTATAGATAGTCTGGGTTTCTTGAGAAATATTTGTTCATATCCTTAGATCATTTATGAATTGGGAAATGGTTCTTATTCATATAAATTTGAATCTATTCTCTATATGTCTTGAAAATAAGATCTTTATAAGAGAAATCTACCATCAATATTCCCCCCCCCCAGTTATGTGGTTCCCTTTTAATCTGAACTTTATTAGATTTTTGTGTAAAAACTACTTAATTTTATGTATGTAACAAAAACTGTCCATCTCACTTTCTCTGATCCTTTCTATCCCTTATTTTGTCATGAATTTTACTTCTATTCATAGATCTGAAAGGTAATTTCCCTACCAAGTTTCTCTAATTTGTTTATGATGTGACCTTTTATATCTAGGTCATGAATCCATTTGGAGCTTATCTTGGTAAAAGTTATAGGGTGTTACTCTAAATCTAATTTCCTCCATTCTGCCATTGAATTTTCCTAGCAGCTTTTTGTCAAATAGTGAGTCTTTACATTAGTAGGTGGGGGTTTTGTGTTTATAGAATACTAGGCTAATAGATACATTAGCTTTTGTGTGCTGTGTACCCAGTCTGTTCACTGATCAGTTTCTCAATTTTTAAACCAGTACCTAATTGTTTTCAGAATATCTGATTTGTACTATAGTTTGAGATTTGGCACTGCCAGACCCCTTTTCTTCCTACTTCTTTTTATTATTTCTCTTGAGATTCTTGACCTCTTTGCCTCTACATGAATTTCATTATTTATTCTAATTCTATAAAGTTCGATTTGTATGGTATTGAGTATTTTAATTTACGTAGCATTGTCATTTTTATTATACTGACTCATTCAACTAACAAGCAATTTATGTTTCTCCAATTATTTGGTTCTTTATATTTCTATTAACTGCAGTTTACAGCTATATTAATGTAGTTCTTTCTGTATGTTGGTAGGTAGACTCCCGTTTATTTTATACATTGTGTAATTATTTTAAATGGAATTTCTCTTTTTTTTGTCTTCCTCCTGTTTTTTTTTTTTACATTACATAGAAATGCTAATTATTTGGTGGATTTTATGACCTGAAAGTTTGCTGAAGTTATTGTTTCAATTAATTTTTAGTTGTCTCTTTAGGGTTCTTTAAAGCCACCATTGTATCATCTGTAAAATTTGATAATTTTCTTTCATCTTACTTGGGGTGATTCCTTCAATTTCCTTTTCCTCTCTTATTCCTATATCCAGCATTTCTAGCATTATGTCAGATAAGTGTTTGACAATGGACATCCATCCTTGTTTCAACCCAGAATTTATTAGAAAGGATTCTTGTTTATCTACATTTTATATAATGCTATTTCTTGCTTTTATACAGATGCTATTTATCATTTTGAAGGGAGGTCTATTTATTCCTGTATTTTCTATTATAACAGAAATGGCATTGCATTTTGTCAACAGATTTTCCTGCAACTATTCATTTTTGTTGATTTTTTTTTTTATTAATAAGGTCACTTATGTTTATTGTTTTCCTGATAGTAAACTGGCCCTGCTCTCCTCATATATTTCAGCCTGACCATAGTATATAATCCTCATGATACATTGTTTTTGTCTCTTGGACAATTTTGCATTGATATTCATTAAGCATATTGATTTATAGTTTTGTTGTCTGGTTTAATTCTCATTGATTTTTTAAAAATCTAAACCAAAATTATGTCATAGAAGGGATCTGATATGTTCTCTTCTTTTGCTTTTAGAAAAAATAGCTTGTGTGTTATTGGAATGAAATATTCTATGCATGTTTGATAAAACTCAGTTGTGAATCCTTTTGGTCCTGAAATTTTTTTCTTTGAAAGTTTACTTATGGCTTAATTTTTTCCTCTGAATTTGGGTTACTTGAATCCTCTATTCCTTGTTCTGTTGATTTAAGTTTTTCATATGTTTGTATATGTTAATTTATTTCATTTAAGTTGTAAGCTTTATTCAAATATAGTTGGGTAAAATAATTTCTAATAAAATCTTTTATTCTTCATTTATTATAAATGCATTTTTTTATTTTTTACATTGGTAATTTGATTGTCCTTTTGCTTTTTAAGAATCAAATTAGATAATGGTTTGTCTATTTTATTATTCTTTAAAAATATATTTTAGTTTCATTTATTGTTTCAATTTCAATGTTTCAACTTTTTTAACTTCTACTTTGATTTATAGAATTTGCATTTAGATGTTTAACTAGATTTTTAAAATTTGTTGATTTTCTAGTATTTTTAGTTACATTTCCAACTCATTTATCTGTTCTGTATCTTTTTTGGTTAATGAAAATGTTTAGACATATAAATTTTCCCCTAAGAACTGCTTTGGTTACACCGCCAAATTTCAGTACATTGTCTCATTGCTGTCATTGTCTTTAATGAAATTATATATCATTTCTATGGTTTCTTTTTTGACCCAAGTATTCTTTATGTTTAAATCATTTAATCTCTAGTTGATTTTAATACTTTTTTCAACTTTTATCTAATTTTTTATTGCATTGTGATGGGTAAAGAATGCATGTGATGTTTCTGCTTTTCTTAATTTGTGTATGAGGTTTTTTATATCCTAAGGCATGACAGACTTTTTGTAAAAGTGTCATATGCAACTGAGAAATACATATGGTCCTTTCTTTTTTCATTTAGCAATCTCCAGAGGTCTATCATATCTATTTTCTAATTTTTTTCAGGTTTTTACAAACATTTTTTGTTTGTTTATTTTTTTGCTTTTTTTTTTTTGGAGGGGAGAAGGGAGGGCAATTGGGGTTAAGTGACTTGCCCAAGGTCACATGGCTAGTAAGGGTTAAGTGTCTGATTCCGGATTTGAACTCAGGTCCTCCTGACTCCAGGGGTGGTGATCTATTCACTGTGCCACCTAGCCGACTCCTCTTGTTTATTTTTAAAATTAGATTTATCTAGGTCTGATAGGGGATAAAATATAGTTTTATATTTATTATTTTAGTTTTACTGTTTATTTTTCTTATAGTTATTTTTTCCATTAAGTATGTAAAAACTATACTATTTTGTACATACATGTTAACTATTGGAATAATTTCATTGCCTATATTATCTTTTAGCAAGGTATAGTTATCCTCTTTATCACTTCTAATTAAGGTTATTTTTTGCTGTTGCTTTCTCTGAGATCATAGTTGTTATTACTCTTCCTTTTTTATGTGTTCAGCTGATGAATAATAGATTTTGATTTTATTTCTTATTTTAACTCTCCATGAGTCTTGTTTCTTGTAAACAACATATTGGTGAGTTCACTTACAAACTCATTTTGCTAAATTCTTTCATATTATGAGTGAGTTTATCCCATTTACATTCACAGTTATGAAAACTAATTGTTTCTTCCCCACCATCCTATTCTTTTATGTTTTTTCCCCCTTTTAATACTCCTTTCTTTTTATTTCAATTTGTTACCCTTTCTTTTTCCCCCTTTTAATCTTCTTTTCTTTGTCCACTTTCTAAGCTTAAGGTTTATTTTGCTTATGACTAATCCCTCACTAAATTTTGTTGTTATTCAGTCATTTCAATTTACTTGACTCATCACGACTCCATTTTGGGATTTTCTTGGCAAAGATATTGAAGGTAAACAGGGTTAAGTGACTTGCCCAAGGTTACACAGCTAATAAGTATGTGAGGCCAGATTTGAATTTAGGAAGATGAGTCTTCCTAACTTCAGGCCCAGTACTCTATCCCCTATGACACCTACCTACACAGAGTTTATCCTCTTTCCTACTCTCCTCTGGCCCCCTTCTTGTTTTGTTTTTATTCTTGTTGAACTTAGTGTATTTTCCTACTCCAAACTCTCTCTGTCTTTGTGAGTGCCCTGCCCTCTTTTGACAAGATTTGATGAAAATGAAGTTTAAGTGAGTACTGCTCCCCCCACCAAACTCCTTTCATATTCATATATAGTATAATGTTAATGGGATTTAAGATCTTTCCCACCCATTAATAGGCTTCAGGTGGAGTCCATTAGAGGAGGCTTGCTTGTAGGAAGGCTTTCACACCTTTTGCTAATTTCTAATTAGGCACTGAGTCAGGAGGGTTGTGCTTCTTTCTGGCTCTGAGAAGTGTGTATATATTTTAAGTTGGTATTTTGCTTTGGGGACTTGCTTATGAGAAGGATCTTGTGATTCCCTGATCAAGATTCTGAATGGCCATGTGTTCAGAGCTCCCTGATTGCTCAGATATAAAGGCTTTCTTGATCCAGGGATGTATGTAATATTAGCAATAATAAATAGCAATATTGCTTTGATTCAGGCAGTCAGAGCTCTGTCTGTTGGTCTTTATTTCTCTGCTTGTATTTTCTCTGTATTTTTTCTGAAGTTCAGGGTGCTTATTTTTGCCCTGAACTAGTGAATGTAATTTTAAGAAAATTGTTGACCCCTTAAATGGCAGTACAGTAGTAGTACTTCCTAGTAAAGCAGATGGAAGAACCTGTGCTATCAGCCATCCTGGGTATGTCAGTAGGGTTGTCACTACATGTAGTTATACTTGCATATCCTGATTATGCATTAACAAGTAGCTGGAGTTGGATAAGGAAATGGCAAACCACTCTAGTATCTTTGCCAAGAAAACCCAAGTAGAGGCAGAGTAAATAATCAGAAAAAAGGGAAGGAGCCAAAGGTTTGAAAACCTCTGAAGAAAAGTTTTCAGGAAAGAACCATAATTTGGGGCTACCCTGATGCAGAGATGTAATGTTAATGGAATAGGAAGATCTTCCCTGTCCATTAATAGGCCTATGTGACTATGTGTGCCCCTTTTCCTTTGGAACAGGAGCCGTCTTCCCAGGTCTAAAGGTACACAGGTATTTCATTAACAGCTGTGATATATACTGAGTCACATAGAGCCCACTGGGGGAGGAACTTGCCTAAGGAGGAGCTTGCTTAGGGGTGTAGCAGCAAGCACCCCAAGCATCCCCAGGGTTGCTGCCAACACAGGTTCTTGGATCTGCTTTGATAAAGGAAAGCAACTCAAAATGGGTTAACAAGCTTACTTTAATCAGTCAAATATGTATCGTTTACCTAGTTCAGTGGAAAAAGGTCAGCACCCCGAACTTCAAAGTATACAGGCAGAATTATCAAGACAGAGAATCAGATCAAGTAGACAGATTTCCAAACTGTCCAACCATTACATCCATACCAAATCAACATCTGGGTTTTTCAAAGCTGGGGGGCTCTCAACAGCAGGTTCCCAGAGTCTCATCTGATCAAATCACAGACCACTTCTCAAAGTGAGCCCCAAAACAAAGCCTCAAATCAGGCTTTATTTAGCCTGCTCCTGGCTCAGAGAATGTAACAATCTTCTGGACCCACTGGCCAATCAAAAAGTATCTACTGAAAAACAAGCCTCCCACCCCAGGGTCCAGGTGCACTTTAGCCTAGGGGCAGGGAAGATCTTTAAATTTGCATTTCCATTAGAAGGGGGAAGCTTGCTTACAGGGAGGCTTGCTTGTAGGAAGGCTTTCACACCTTTTGGTACTAAGCTAATTAGGCACTGAGTCCTGTGGGTTTCAGTGTCTTCTGGCTCCGAGTTATTAGTTGAAAACTATATATACTGGAAGGTTGGTATTTTATTTTGGGGGTTCACTCATGAGAAGGATCTTTTGATTCCCTGGAAGGGACACTGAGTAGCCATTTAAGAGCCCCCTTCTCTCCCCCCCCCCCCCCTACTCAGATGCTGGTGCTTTCCTGGTCTGGTGGTGTATGTAGGTGGTTGTATTACTTTGTTCAGACCCTTGGAGTTGGATTCTATCTTGGATACTCACTTCTTTCTACTTATATGTCTGTTAATTAAAGGCAGATTGCTCACTCCTTTAAAGCTGTCTTTCCCGTAGAAAAGCAGATGAAAGAACCTGTGCTAGCAAGTCATCTTGTGTGCTAGTGTGGTTGCTAATAAAAGAGGTCATCCCCTTCCAGTGCTTCAACACTTATGATTCTGTGGCTGTGTCTTTTTGCCTCTAGTGCTTAGAACAGTGCCTGGCACATAGTAGGCATTTAAATGTTTATTGAACTGAATTTTTCCCAACTCTGGCTGCCTTTCTTTCTTTCAGGTACTCAGAGGACTTCTGATTCTTCATCACTTTCACTAATGAAAAACATGAAAGAATGTTATTATTATTATCATCAATTATTCAATAATTATTAAATAAAATCATATTATATTGAATCCTTATTCATCATTAATAAATACTTATTAATTTTATTGATACCAATAATAGCCTGAATAAGATACAATATAAATATTATATATATAATATAAGATATAAATAAGATTTGTAAAGTATTTTACCTATTATCCCACTTGATCCTTTCAACAATTTTGTGAAGTAGGTTCTATTAGCATCAACATTTTACAGATGAGGAAACTGAGGCTGAGAGATTGAATGTTTGCCCAAGGTCACATTGGTAGTAAGTATCTGAGGAAGGATTTGAATTCAATAACCTATTTACTGTACTAGCTGCCCCTATCCAGGAGCTGATATCCTCCTTTGCAATGGTAGGCTGAGAAAATAATTCTTTTCCTGTGAATGAGTTTTTTTACATTGTTTTTGGTTAAACATTTGCATTTTGAACCAAATCTCTAATTATCCTGATAAAGAAATGCTGTGCACTAACAACCAGGTGGAGAATTAGTTTTTGTTCCTGAAATCACACCATTGTGACTTTCAAGACTTATCTTGACTGTATGCCTGATTTAATCAACATTGGTTACTGGGCAGGATGGGCAGGTCCAATTGTTTGAGAGCTGAATCCTGTAATCATAGCATTATAGATATTGTGCTGGAAGAGACCCTTGAAGAGAACCCCATCAGATATGATTCCCTCATTTTATAGATAAGAACACTGAGGTCCAGAGAGGTTTTGACATGACCAAATTCACACAGCTAACTAGTGCAGAACCAGGTCTTTTATTTTGAAAATTTGAATGGGCATAGTACCAGGGCAAAAGATTGACATCAATACTGATTATAGATACTGTAGAATTAATAAGGCAACAGAGAAAAGCTATTGATTTGAGCTGAAAGTGTCCAAGTGATAGTAAACATCCTCAGTTATTCAAATCAGTCCCCTGGTTCACAAGTTGTCAAATAAATATTTTTTGGATGTATGATGCAACACGTAATGATTATGGAGATTATTGAAGGTGTTAGATTTACCTGACTAGACTTTCCTTGATCATAAACTCCAGACTTCACTTTGAGTGTGTGTGTGTGTGTGTGTGTGTGTGTTTACACTCATGAAAGAGATGATGTAGAGTGATGGGTAAAGCTCAGAACTGAGTCAAAAAATCTCCTGGGTTCAAATCCTGCCTAAGATACTGGATGTGTGTCCTTGGGATGGTCATTTAATCTGCCTAACCCTCAGTTTGCTCATCTATAAAATGGAAATAATAACTACCTTTTAAAGTTACTGTGAGGATCAAAGGAGCTTATGTATATATGTAAAACACTTTTGCAAAGCTTAAAAATTCCATAAAAATGTAAGCTAGGATAAAAGAAATACAAATGGAGATGGAGTTAGAGGATCCAAGTTGAAAACCTGATCCTCATGTGTGCTATCCTTTGTGACCATGGACAAATCACTTGCTTTTATGTGCCTCAGTTTACACATCTGTTAAAACGAAATGGTTGGGTTGTATGACCTCTATTCTAAGTTCCCTTCCAGCTTGTCCTTGGAAGCCGTATTTGCCACAGCCATGGCTTTGGTGTAGGCAGACTCCCAATATGCTGAACTACTCACAGAGCTCCATCAACTGATCAGGCAAACTCAGGAAGAATGCTCTGGAAGTGAACCTAACCTGATAAATATCCAGTAGACCATGATTGAATGCAGATAGAAAACAATATCTCACCTATTGCCGGACAAAGCTTCGAGGGCAGAGCTCTTGATAAGATTGAGATCAAGACTCTGTTAGAAGAAAGGCACATTGCGGCTAAAATCGAGGGATTGTACAATGGTTCAGAACCTCCACGGAAAACAATGCACCAAGGGCTGCTGATGGGAAACCTGGGGACAAGCCTCCACCCCTGTGTGGGGCCATTCCAGCTTCAGGGGACTACGTGGCCAAGCCAGGCGATGAGGTGGTTGCTCGAATCAAAGTTGTGGACAGGGATGAGTGGTGGATTCTGGCAGAAGTGGACAGTTACAGTCATGCCACCAATAAGCATGAGATGGATGACTTTGATGAAGAAGGCAAAGAGAGACACACCTTGAGACAAAGATGTATTGTCCCACTCCCACAATGGAAGGCCAATCCAGAGACAGACCCTGAAGCTTTATTCCAGAAGCATCAGCTTGTTCTGGTATCATACCCCCAAACCACCTGTTTCTACAGGGCTTTGACTCACACTCCCCCGCGGCCCCAGGAAGACTACTCTGGCCTGTTCAAAGACACCTCCTATGCACAAGGCTATTCTCCTCCTCTCCGTGTGGCCCAGAGGTATGTTGTGGCCTACAAGGAACCCAAGAAGAAGTGAAGTTGGGTTCGACTGAATCATGGACTTCCGTTACCTTGCCTTTGTTTACCTAACTCTTCTGCTATGCCCTTTGCAGGGGGGAATTAATGTACCATTCTCTTCAGACAAATAAATATGTCCCTCTCCCCCACATCATCTGTTTCCAGGCCCTAATTTCCTCAGACTTCAGTCCCCTCCTCAAGTGAGAACTGGGAGCTATGTATACTATCATTTGGTTCTAAGGGTGACTCATGAACTAGGGTGTAAATCATTTTATTTTTTAGACTGAGACAATGTTTACAATAGGTAAGCAGAATAAACTCTTTTTAACACTAAGATTGAGGTATTTTTTTCCTACTAGAATTGTAGGGGAGCTAATTTTACATGCTGAAAAAGATTATTAGAAGACTAGAAAAATTTGGGGCTAGTGCAGAAGTATGGGTTAATGACCCTCTCTTCCTGTTACCATTCAGAGCTCAGTACAAAAGTGAAGGTCTGAGCCAGCCATCTTCTTTTCATAATCAGCATCAAACCTCTCATTCTGGGCTACAGTGAAGGTGTTCTTCCAGTCTCCCGTAGTACCTAAGAGAATAGAATAATAGATAATATACCATGAGTAAAGCTACTTTCTTCTCCTTTAACTCTGCACATGTCTAGCTTGACACAAGCTGCTTAGCTCTAGAATCTTCCCTCTGGCCCTCCCACCCTATATTCTTATAATCACTTGCCTGTCTGCTATCTTATCCCAAGAATGCAGGCCTCTCTCGGAGCCCTAGCTTCTGTTCAATTCCATTTTCTACTCTTAGTGACTTTCAGTACATGGGCCCCTCCCTTTCATAGAGCTTACCCTTCCTCATGAAGGGAGGGATGGAGAGGTCCATGATTTCACTGGGGAGGGTGCTATGGTTGGTCATGGGGTTCTCCTTCATCTTCTTGAAAGATGTCTTTTGGACAATTTGATCTAGGATATCCTCTGTCTGTGTCCATCCCAAAAATTCTGAGATCTTCTGAATTTCCCTGTTGGGATCCTGGAGAATGGTGACAGTTTGAGGAGAATTTCAGTTTGGGGGCGTTGTCAAACCCTTGTAGGGATCATAGGATTGTGACTAGAGTTGGAAACAACCTCAGAGGCCTGCTCAAACTTTTCCCTTCATTTTACAGATAGGGAAACTGAGGATAAGGGAGGCAAGTGACTTGCCCAGTATCATACTGATAGTAAGCATCAGAGGTAGGATTTGAACCTATTCTGTTGACACAGACAAAAATTAACTCCAGCTTTCACTAAATCTGATGAAGGACTAGAGCATTGGGGTTGTCCACTTTAGTAATCTATACTGGCTTATATCAGTGTTCAGTGAGCCAATATTAATCTGTCCTAGATTTGAGCCACAAAAAACTCTCTGACCCTTGGTTAGAAAGTCTTTTGGAGAAGATGGGTTGAAAATGATTGGAATAGAATTACTGGATGAAGATTTAAGATGGAGGTCTTGGCATGGCCTTCCTAGGCTGGAAGGATCATGGCAAGGTGAGAAGTGTATAGAAGATTCTCCTCTTGTTTACAGCCTAAACTCTCAATACCTGCCTGTAGTTTGATAGTTTGTACAGGTGTGGGGAACAAAGATAGGAGAGTGTGGGCTCAGGATTTCCTGGTGAGAAATGTTTTCCTAGAGACATTGACAGGCAATGGAAGATGTTACTTAAAAAGATGGGGAAAGTCTTGCCTTCTTCATGTCTTCATAGAAGAGGGAGAGAAGTGAGTGCCACTTCCTCAACTCCCACCATTCTTGTACGTGTTGGTACCAGGAGCCATAGGATACTCATTAGAGAAAGAAGAAGAATGAAAACCTAGCCCCATTCTGCCCCTTTGTCCACACCGTCCTCTTTAAGCACCTTCCGTCTGACTCCCTGCTGAATCATACCTTACCTTTCTCAGTCATAAAATTCTCCAGAAAGTCTTCCCAGGTCCCAGGATCAGGTTGTATCTTTGCCATCTTATGGAAGTTGAAATAGGAGACTGCCACATCCTTGGCATTTCTTGCCATGTAGATGATCTGGAGTAGGGAAGGAAAGGTCTCACACAGCCTTGTCAAGAGTAGGGATTTGTTCTTTCAGGCATTCTCTATTAGTTCTGATTATTCATATACTAGACAGGTTGATAATAAAATCCTTTCTCTCCCCCCCCCCAAAAAAAAAACCCTCAAAAAACAAAAAATACTTAGAAGAAGTGTCTTTGTTTGTACATAGAATTTTCTTCAGTGCCCACGTTCCTTCTGTCCTTGGGAGTCTGGTACGGCTGGTAACTCCCTGCTTCATTCTGCCTTGCATCTTTACCCATTTACCTTGATTTTCCGATCCAGCAAAGCCTGAGGGAGCAGTGACAGAGGCAGGTGGGTCTTGATTAGTCAAGGTGCAGGTGTTTCCTTTAGAACCTCCATGCCTAAGACAGACAGTGAGTGGAGTTAGTAGAGGCAGCTAGGAACATAATTTTTCCAAGTCTTTCCTGGCTCAGCCAACAGTACAAGCAGTGGGCCTCATTCTATTTTTCCTGCCTCCTTCCTCTGTACATCTT
>NW_027187281.1:1494159-1501603 GCF_028583685.1 Petaurus breviceps papuanus | reverse complement strand
CCTCTGAATTGTAGAGAGATGGCAGATAGTAGAGAACTAAAGACCCTGCAGGGATTGTGATTGCACCCAGCTGTTAAGGGAGCTGAGAAGGAAGGGAGCAGGAAGCTGTGGCCCTGGAGGGTTATTGGGATTGGGATAGGTGGGGTTTACTCACCAGACATGGGGTAGGTGCTGATGAGATCATCAGGCCAGACCTGAAAATCCTTCATTGTCTCCAGAGTTTTGGCAAAGTACTTGATGAGTGGAATACCCTTCACGTACACCAGGGGTGGGCATGAGTGGTCTAGGATCAGCTCCATCCTGGAATGCAAATGATCAGATGGGGAGCCTTCAGTTACCTTGGTTCCATGGAACCTCCTTTGTATGTGTGGCCACTTTCCTCTCCCCCTTCCACTTTTCCAGCTCAGCATACTTACCTCTGTCAGTTATGTGGGGGGATGGACTTGAGGAGTCTCCACTACCACTCATGCCTCAAAGGGGTCCCTTCTGTGCCCTACAAGTAGTGAACAAAACAACCTCCATTGTTAAGAGTTGTAGGGAAGGATAGCCTCTGCTCTCCTAGTGCCTATGTAGCTCCAATTGTTTCAGGCATTTTCTTGCATTGAGCCTGAACTTGCCTCTTTGAAGCTCCTGCCTTGCTCCTGGTTTTGCCAAAAGACCAAGTGAAGCAATTCTAATCTGATTTCTACGTGACGTCCCTTCAGATATTTAAAGATAGCCACCGTGTCCTGTGTCAGTAAACATTGATTAAGCACCTGCTATGAGCCAGGCACTGGGATACAGGGGATACAGAAAGAGGCAAAAGATAGTCCCTGCCCTCAAGAAGTCTGCAGTCCAATGGGAGAGAGACAACATAAAGGTAGGTGGCACAATGGATGGAGTGCTGGGCCTGGAATCAGGAGGACTCCTCTTCCTGAGTTGAAATCTGGCCTCAGACATTAGTAGTGTGATTCTGGGCAAGTCACTTAACCATGTTGGCTTCAGTTTTCTCATCTGTAAAGTGAGATGGAGAAGGAAATGGCAAACCACTCCATTATCTTTGTCAAGAAAATCCCAAACAAAAAAAAAATAGAAAAGAAAACCCCCAATGGGATCACACAGAGTTAGGCATGACTGGGAATGACTGAACAGGCAAGTCAGTAGGTAGAGTAAAGGAGAGAGGACATTTCAAGAATTGGGGATAGCCAGAGAAATTGTGGTGCTGAGAGATTTAGTGTGTTGTCTGTAGAGCACCCAGGAGGCCAGTGTCACTGGATAAAAGAGTTGCACTGGGGAGAGTAAGGTGTTAGGGGACTGGAAGGGTAGGAGGAGGCTAGATTATGAAAAGCTTTGAATGCCAAGCAGAGCATTTTGCATTTTATCTTGGAGGCATTAGGAGACCACTAGAGTTTATTGAGGGAGTGGAGGTGTATGTGTGACGTGAGGAGACGCGTGCTCTAGAAAAACCACTTTAGTGGCTGAATCGGAGGCTGTATTGGAGTAGGGAGAGACTTGAGGCAGGCCGACTCGGGCTACTGCAACAGTCTAGGTGAGGGTCTACATTAGAGTGGTATGGTGTCAGAGGAAAGAAGGGGGCATTTTCCAGAGAGGCTGCAAAGATGAAATCAACAGATCTTAGCAATACATCAGATGTGAGGGGTCAGAAGTAGTATTCTAGGATGATTGATTACTAGGTTGTGAGTTTGAGGGACTTGGGATGGTGTTGCTCTCTCTAATGGAAATGCAAATTTGAAGATCTTCCCTGCCCCTAGGCTAAAGTGCACCTGGAGCCTGGGGTGGGAGGCTTGTTTTTCAGTAGATACTTCTTGATTGGCCAGTGAGTCAATAAGGTTGTTACATTCTCTGAGCCAGGAGAAGGCTATATAAGCCCTGATGTGCAGCTTTGTTTTGGGGGCTCACTTTGAGAAGTGTTCTGTGATTTGATCTATATTCTGGGAAGCGGTTGTCCAGGCCCCCTCCCCCCCCTTGAAAAACCCAGATGTGGAAACCCAGATGTTGACTGGGTATGGATGTAAGAAGAACCTGTATTGGCAGCAAACCCTGAGGACGCTTGGGGTGCTTGCTGTTACACTCTCTACCATAATAGGGAAAGGGGGAGAGAGTATTAGATAAAAAAAGTTTAGGGGGAAAGATAACAAGTTCAGTTTTGGACATGTTTAAGATGTCTACAGGACATCTAGTTTGAATTGTCTGAAAGGCAGTTGGAGAAGTGAGATTGTAGATTGGCAGAGAGATTGGGGCAGGAAAGGTAGATCCATCAGCATAGAGATGGTAATTAAATCCTTGGGAGCTGATGAAATCACAGTAGTATAGAGGGAGAAGAAGAGAGGGGTCCAGGACAGAGGGCTTGATCTGGAGGAGGATCCAGCAAGGTCTTCTGTTCTCCAGGGTTAACATTCCCAATTCCTTCAGTCCTTGAAAGGCATGGAATTCAAACACTAAAAACAACTATCTCAGTCCCCCCTCTCCCCCAACCCGGTTGCTCTTCAGGTTACCAGTTTCCTTAAACTGTGATACCCAAAACTTTAAGCAGCCCCACCAAGGCTGAATACATCAGGATTATTATTCTCTTGTTCCTGGGATGAATTCATTTTTTTCACTGAGCATCCGAGTAGTAAATTGTTGACCTTATGCCCAGTAGAGTCCCTGGAACTTTTTCAGATAAACTGCTTTCTAACCCTGCTTCCCATATTCTCTGCTTGTCATGTTAATTTCTTAAACTGAGTGTAAGACCTTAAATTTACCCCATTCATCTTAATCATCTTAATAGATTCTGTCCTGTCCTTTAGCCATTCCCACTCTCTCACTAATCTTCAATCTCTCTATCCTCTGACTGTTCCCCTGTTGCCTCCAGTATGTACATATCTTCCCCATCCTTTAAAATCCTCCTTTGAGATGCCCATTATCACCTCTTATTCAATACTGCACTAGCAATGTTAACTTTAGCAATAAGAGAAAAAAAAGAAAGAATTAGAATAGGCAATGAGGAAACAAAACTTGCTCTTTGAAGATGATATCATGGCATACTGCATACTTAAAGAATCCTAGAGAATCAGCTAATAAAACTACTTGAAACAACAGCTTTAGCAAAGTTTCAGGATATAAATAAACACACATAATCATCAGCATTTTTATATATTACCAAAAAAGCCCAACAATGAGAGATAGAGAAATTCCATTCAAAATAACTAGAAAATATAAAATATTTGGGAGTCTATCTGCCAAGACAAACCTAGGAACTATATGAACACAATAACAAAACACTTTTCATACAAAAAAAGTCAGATCTAAACAAATGGAAAAAATACTAATTGCTCATAGGTAGGCTGAGCTAATAGAATAAAAATGACAATTCTACCTAACTTAATTTAATTTTTCAATGACATGTCAATCAAACTACAAAAAATTATTTTATAGAGCTAGAAAAAAATAATAACAAAGTTCATTTGGAAGAACAAAAGGTTAAGAATATCAAGGGAATTAAAGAAAAAATGCAAATGAAGGGGGCCTCCCCATACTAGATCTAAAACTATATTACAAAATGGTAGTCATCAAAACTACTTGGTACTGGCTAAGAAATAGAGTGGTGGCTCAGTAGAATAGGTTAGGTACACAAGACACAGTGGTCAATGACTGTAGTAATCTATTTGATAAGCCAAAAGACTCCAGCTTCTGGGATAAGAACTCACTATTTGATGAAAACTGCTGGGAAAACTGCAAACTAGTAAGGCATAAATTAGCCATAGATCATCATCTCACACCCTATACCAAGATAAGGTTGAAATGGGTACAGGATTTAGAAATAAGGGATGATACCTTAAGCAAATTAGGAGAGCAAGAAATAGTTTACCTGTCAGATCTGTGGAGAAAGGAAGAATTTATGACCAAAAAGAGATAGAGAAATTATGAAATGCAAAATGGATCATTTTGATTACATTAAATTAAAAAGTAATTTTTTTCACAAAACTAATGCAACCGAGATTAGAAGGAAAACAGAAAGCTGGAAAACAATTTTTACAGCTGGTATTTCTTATGAACGCCTCATTTCTAGAGTATATAGAGAACTGAGTAAAATTTATAGAATATAGGTCATTCCCCAACTGATAGATGGTCAAAGTATATGAATAGGCAGTTTTCAGAGGAAGAGATTAAAGTTATCTATAGACATACGGGGCAATGCTTTAAATCACTATTGACTGGAGAAATACAGGCTAGAACAACTCTAAGGTACCACCTCATGCCTATCAAATTGGCTAATGACAGAAATGGAAAATGAAGAATGTGAAGTGCCCATCAGAAATTATACACCAAAGCCCCCTAAAACCTGCCAGAAGGGGCCCCTACCAGGGTCCCTGGAAACCACCTAATAGGCCATAATAGTGTGGGAACGTTTCACCTGTGTTACTAGAAAACATACCCCACATACAAGTCTGTTCTTGTTAGGTACCCAAGACTTTACTAGAAATGGTACCCCCCTCTTGGAACCACACTCTGTTGGCAAAACCTAGGTATATAAAAATGCATCTTACAGAAGACTTGATGCTGTCTTCCCTACTGGGGAGGCAGTCACCACAGTTAATAAACACTCTTATCAAATTATAATTGGCTTTGCTGTCATGTCCATTGTATTTGTCCATTTCACTTGGAGGTCCCAGCGAGATAGCCTTTGGCTTTGTATTGACAGCTGGACCAGGCTCCCTGGAGGGCCGAGAAAGCAATTCGCCCCAGGGGTGTGTGGCCACCAAGAGACATGCCTTGGCCCCAGGTAGAGTAGGAGGCTAAGCTGGATGTGGTGTTACAGCCCCTATGGGCTTCCAAGGTCAGGACGCTGACAGAGTGCCTTTTCTTTATGTATTAACTTTAATTGTCTACTTTAATTACCTGCTTTTTTTTTTTTAGGTTTATGTATTTTGTGTGTTTGTTACTTTAACTTTTGTCTTCACCTGCTTTTTTAAATTAATTGTTGCTGTAGCTTTAACCCTTTCTTTATGTGTTCTGTGTGTCTGTCACTAGGTGTTGCTGAATTTTTGTCTTGCTCTGTAACCTTAATTAAAAGACAGCTGGACCAGAGCCCAGGAAAGCAATTCAACTCTAGGGGCTGGCCGCTGAGAGATGTTCCTCGGCCCCAGGTTGTATTGCTTTCTTGAGAGGACCAGGAACCTGAGTCCATCTCAGCCCTGAGTCTCAGCCCAGGGAGCCATTGCTCCTGCCAGCTCCCCATCCCCTGACTTAACCACCCTGTCAAGGCTCTTCCCCCTCCAACAGATTGTTCCATCCCCGGGATCTGACCAGCTGTGATAGTAATGGCAATTAAAGATTCCCCTGTATTGGCTTGGTTTTCAAATTGATTGTGTTAAAACCCAGAGTTTGTTAATCCCACCTGTGGGATGGGCTTGTTGATGTGAAAAGAAAGTCCTGAACTGGGAGGAGCTGGTGATGTAGATTTGGAGAGACACTAGAGAGAGGCGGAAGATCTTTTTGGAAGCAGCACCTCGTGGAGAGAGAGAGAGACTAAGAGAATTGCTGGTGGCCGCTTTGAATTGCCCTGGACTTTTGAGACCTGCCCCCTGAGCTGCCAAGGACTGAGGAGACATGGCTGTTTTGCTGGTACTTTGTCTGTCTGTTTTGATGTTATTTTGCCAGATTTGTCCACTGGTGAAAGACTGTCCTTTTGTTGAAGAAGTCCTGGAACCTGGCTGTTCGCTAAGAAGCCCTGAGACTGTCCTGCAGACAGAGAGTGAATACTGTCCACTGGTGAGGGACAGTACTGTTGTTGCAGGGGTCTGGAGACTGTCCTGCAGACAGAGTGAATACTGTCCACTGGTGAAGGACAGTGCTGTTGTTGCAGGGGTCTGGGAGCCTTTCTGTTGGTTCAGAAGCCCTGAAGAAGGATTTTCTTGTTGTATGTTTACAGAAATCCTGGGAGAGGGCTTTGCTAATGTTTTCAGGAGTTCTAGGACTGTTCTACAGACAGAGGATAAATTCATGAAGGGACTGGCAATGTATCTTATGGCCTTGCTAAGCCTTGTCTCCCCAGGAACTAAGATTGCTGAGAACTTGCCTCGTGTCAAGATGAAGAAAAGACCTCCATTTGGGTATTAAGTGCTGTGTTTAAACTTGATGTAACTCTGGGGTAGATTCACTTGTGATCCAGGGGTGGGGAACTTTTGACCTTATGTTTGGAAACTAATCTCCATTTGAGAAGAGGGGCTTTGTGGTGGACTTAATTAAGGTATAGCCTAGGGGTGGAGAAGTATTTAGAACAGAGACTTTGTAATTGATTGAATGATTGGAAGGTCCTGGGGTGGGGTAGTACTTGGAGATTATTTAATCACACTTAGTAAATGCTGTATTTTGAATGATGTCATGTTTTGATCTTCTCTGTTCTTGGTTTGTCACTGAATAAAATAGAGAGCACCTATGCTGGTATTTTGAACCTGGGAAGTTGCCTTCTTTTGGCATTACATTACACCAGCCTACCTGGGACAACTGTCAACAGTTGCTCTGCCCTTGGTTGCTCCACCTAGGATCCCCAAAGGGAGGAAGTGAACTTTTTAAATCCAAAATTCTCAGTGCAAGGGGCCACCAGAGAGACAAAAATGCCACCAGAGTGTATTCTGTGTGTTGTGTTGTTTTGTGTATATCCTGTCTCTGGGATACCAGCAGGTAGAAAAGAGGAAACCACCTTCCTTTTGCCCTGCTATGTTTTTTTGTATATTCTGTCTGTATGTGTAAAGAAATTTCTTAATCTGCCACCCTTTAAGCCCAAAGCACCCAAGTAAGAAATGCTGTACCTGCGCTAGAAAGATTAATAATCTCTTAAGGAATGGCTGTTGGCAGAAAACCATTTCTCCTTCTACTTTTTGAACTCCAGCCAAAGTTCTCGAAGTAGAAAGACAAATGGACAGAGAGAGAATGGGAAATTTCTCCCCTAAAATCCATCTAAGAGAAAAGGAGTCACTTCAATGATCAAAGAGAAGTAGGTTTCCAACCTGCACTTTGAAATAGGACTAACACTTAACCCTTTCCTGGGTCACAGAAAGAGAACTGTGCAATATCATTGGGAATATAGATCCAGGTAATTGAATTCATTCTGATTACTATTTGGCACTACAAAACTGAAGTTTAAGGTCACCAGCTTGGTTATTCAATTGTTTTTATTTCAAAGTTCAAAATTAAGACCATGATTGTTACTGGTAAACAGTTGCATTATCTGTGTTGTATGAGAAGCAGTTTCTCTTAAAGTCTTGGAGTAGATCTGAAATTTTAAATGAATGAACACCTAAGAAAAGTTTATTTGAGCAAAATTTCAAAAAGAAAATTCCACTAAGATTCTCTTCCCTTTAATCCCAGTTCTTCTTAGCTAGGGCTACAAGAACACCCCCCACTCCCCCCCCGTCATCCAGCTCTGACGGAGCTGAGGAGACAGTAAGAGGTTTGAACC
>NW_027187281.1:1421412-1494059 GCF_028583685.1 Petaurus breviceps papuanus | reverse complement strand
GTCATCCAGCTCTGACGGAGCTGAGGAGACAGTAAGAGGTTTGAACCATTAAGATTTTTTCTCCCTGTTGTCCTGGCTATAACTGAGCTGGGGCTGCAGTGAAGTTAATTTGAGTTAAACTCCTCCAAAAAAAGAAAAAGTGGGGAAGGTACAGTAGCTACGTCAGAGCTACATGGGCTTATCGTCTGCCTACCTGAAAGGTTAAATCCCTGGAATAGAATATTTTTTCTGAATGGCATGGGAACAGTTAGACAAGGGAAAAGAAGCTTGTAGCCTAAAATTATATTCTTTCCACAGCCTAAATAGTTTAGTAAAAGGGTACTTGACCTAGCTCCCACGAGCAATAGTTTTAGATCCCTAGGTACCCTGAAGCCCATCCCTTTAAGTAAGCAGAGCCTGAAGTTTCCACTTCAAGTTCCCCAAACCTTCTCCTCAATGCTCCAGGCAAATCGACCACCCCATAACCAAGGTCTGCTACAGCTAAGCATTCATAGAGGTTTATTTGATAGAGTATAAGCTGATAATGTGCTTTGAGTGTGATGAGTTTGGAAAAATGGAGGGTTTCCCCCTGAAATATAGAGTTCACTCTGTACCATGAAGCCCCAACTTCAATACCATCTAAGAGATCTCTCCCTTGCTGCAAATAATCACTTTGCTTGTTCCAGTGCCAAGGAATAAAAGAAGGTTTCTAAGGACTCCTGGAAAACAATGAAGCAAGGAGAAAACACCCCAGAATATAGAGCAAAAAGGAAAAAAACAGAGAGAAAGCTAAGAGAAATATGAAAGAGAGAAAATCAGAAAAGTGAGAAAAAGCTTGTCAGTGAGAAGCAGTGTGTTCGGAACTCTGCACTGACTGGTTGTGTGACCTAGAATAAATCATTTAACCCTGAGTCTCAATTCATCTGTAAAGTGGGGAGATGAGAAAGAGAGAGGAGAAACTGAGGTCAGAAGTCAACTAGCCTCTTCACTTGGTAAGATCAATCATTCTTATATGTAATTTGAAAAGGCAATTAACGTAATGTCATCTCGCAGTTTATATTATTGTATTTCTACACTGTATATTATAAAACCTGAGTGAGGCGAAAATTGTGTATGTAAGATTAGTAATGTTACTTTAAATATGTATATCTGTTATTTAGAAAAACTTGTAAAACTGTTAACTAAGCTAATTTGGGCTAATGTTTTAATGTTAAAACCTGAAATTGTTTATTGATTACTGTGTGAAAATTTGTTTGACTAGTTCTGCCCATTCAGAGCAGTCTCTCCTGCTTACAATTCATATACATTTTCCTTATGTTGTAAAACTGTTAAATCCTCTAGAAACTATTTCCAGGCAAGGTCATTCAGCCTGAGAAAGGTGGTTTTAAATGAACCTAACTTGCTAAGAATTTGCAAAGATCTAAAAGGATTTTTATAAATTGGCATTTATATTTTAGAAGGATGGTAAAAGGAATTCCTTACATTATAAGATCTGATACATTTTTATTGTTTATCGCACCCACATGAGAATAGAAATAATTATAACTGGCTCTAAGCTATGATTGGTGAGGCTTGTTGTTTACAGTAAAAAGCACTTGGGACCATAACTAAATTTTATTTTGAGTCTGAATTTGGGTATAGTTGTCTGCATTAAATCAGCGTCTGAGAGGAAATGCCACTTGCTACTCAGAGGAATGTGATCCTGTGCTGTCAAAAGGTGGAAGTCTACATTTGGTAATGGCAGAAGGGACAATCTTAGCCTCTGTCTGGGATGGGATCCCTCCTGGCTCAGTTTACCCATGAGGTTCCTTTGAAAAGGAATGTTTCCCACCTATTCCTGAGTCTAGCTATGAGATGGAACAGATGCTGCATGAGATGGAATATCTGTAACTGTACCTGAATTTACACAGAGCCAATGACATTTTCTCCTGGCATATTTGGAATGTCACATGTCTCTGCCTTTTTCTTCTATAACAAGTTTCTATGCTCAGAGCAAGTAATTAATAAAAGATGTGAGCTTTTTTATGTTAACTTATTGGAAAATCTAATATTATTTTTCATCTAGAATTAGAATATGTACAGAAAGTTATGTAGATTGTTTAAGATCATTTGAAAGTTTTCAATTAACTTCCTTCATAAAGGTTTAGTGATCATTGAAACTGTTTTGAAAAAGGAAAATACTTTTAGGAGAAATTTTTAAAATCTCTAGTGTGATTCTAAGAGACCCACTAAAACCTCTATTTGCAAGACATGTTTCTTGCTAAATTGATGTAACAAATTGTAAAGCAGAAAAGAACTTGCTGTTTAAATCTGAATTTGTAGTCATTCCATCATCTAAACAAGTGTTAATATTTGTAACTGAATACATATGTGTAAAATTCACTCCCCTTTTTGAAAGTTTGTTCGGCACTCCACCTTCTATTATATTTTGGGTGACGAATGCCGTTATGTAAGACTGTTAATGATTTACTTCGCAAGTCCCTCCAAGTTCTCCAAAACATCCAGGACACAGTTCAAGCTGTGTACCAGACCACTCTGCTGTTAAGGTGGCCGGAAGAAAAGCCTGGATCCACCCCTCACACATCAAGGTAACGGCTCCACCCGATCCACCAGACCTGTGGGTAACAGAGCCAGCTGGTGACTTATAATTGAAGATAAGAGACTGTACTGATGCTCCTATTCCTGCCATTCCTGCTTTTGTCTGGTTCCAACTCCAATGCTCCCACCTTGTACTCTTGGACTCTAATTAACACAATTAATGGGACTCTAATTTCAAAAATGTGATTTGTGGCCAGCCCACCCTCTCCTTTGATCTCTGTGCCCTGCTCAGCCCCAGATTTATGTTGTTTCTCTACACAGGCATGTATTCTGGGGGCCAGTGGTGCTGCTTGTGGAGCAGAAAAGCAGCCTTTGGTCAACCCAGTTGTATGTCTGCCCTGAGGATGGGTCTTCTGATTGTGGGGGGACTGGGAAATATCACTGTGCCAATTAGGATTGTGTAACCATTGCTGATTGGGTCACCACATTTCATTTTATTGTAATACCCTCAAGTCACGTAACCCAGTTGTCATCAGAGTTTTTGGACTGGACCAAACAGTATTGGAAAACTGGGACACCTTGGGAAATCAAGTTTTATGTCACAGGAAGAGACCCCGGGTCCTTGTTACCTCCTGGTGGCGATCGAACCTCAGATGGCCCCCTGTTTCACCCATTACCATCACCCCTGCAGACTCGGGCAGCACTCTGGTAGCCTCGGACCTGAGCTTAACTTCTGACTGCTTGTATGCAGGAACACCTTTTTGCTGGCAGCCCCCATTTTAGTCTCTATCCTAGTTGGCCTTGGTATGGCAGGACTGGCAGCAGTGGGTACCACAGCCCTAGTGCAAGAGAACAGTCCCCTGGACTCAGTTGAGTCTGAGTTTCAACTATGAACAAGAAAAAGGGGGGGGAGTGAAGTACCCATCAGAAATTATACACCAAAGCCCCCTAAAACCTGCCAGAAGGGGCCCCTACCAGGGTCCCTGGAAATCACCTACTAGGCCATAATAGTGAGGGAATGTTTGCTAGAAACATACCCCAGATATAAGTATGTTCTTGTTAGGTACCCAAGACTTTACTAGAAATGGTACCCCCCCCCCTTACAACCACACTCTGTTTGTTAGCAACACCTAGATCTATAAAAATGCATCTTACAGAAGACTAGATGCTGTCTTCCCTACTGGGGAGGCAGTCACTGTGGTTAATAAACACTCCTATCAAATTATAATTGGCTTTGCTGTCATGTCCATTGTATTTGTCCATTTCAAATGTTGGGAGGGGATGTGATAAAGTTGGAACACTGATGCACTGTTGTAGTTGTGAACTGATTCAACCATTCTGGAGAGCAATTTGCCCAAAGGGGGAACCAAACTGTGCATACCCTATGATCCTACAATATCACTACTAGGTCTGTATCCCAAAGAAATCATAAAAAAGGAAAAAGGACCCCCATGTGAAAAAGATACTTGTAGCAGCTCTTTTTGTGGTGGCAAGGAATTGGAAATTGAGGGGATGCCCATGGATTGGGGAATGGTAAGTTGTGGCATGCGATTGTAGTGGAATGCTATTGTGCTATAATAATAAGCAGGCAGATTTCAGAAAAACTTGGAAAGAACAGAAATGAACCAATGCTGAGCGAAGTGAACAGAACCAGTTGAAAATTGTACACGGCAACAACAATGTTCTACAATAATTAACTATGATAAACTTACCGTGTTTCCCCGATAATAAGACCTATCCCGAAAATAAGCCCTCCCCTTACTGTGTAAGATTCCTCTAAAATAAGCCCCGCCCCAAAAATAAGCCCTATTGAGATTGCTACTGTAGTGAAGGTGATCCCCTGCGCTACACGCTACATTACGGTACCCTCTGTATGCACCGTTCCCCCCCCCCCGGTGAAACGCACGCCGCGCTCCGAGCTGCATCCAATCAGAGCTGCAGCAGTGAGCGTGTCATCCTGTTCTTCCCCAGTGATTTGCTTGCTGGCGCCATTGAGAGCAGTGCCGTGGAGGAGAGCTGAGGCAGGACAACATAAGCCCTCCCCTGAAAATAAGCCCTCTGGTGTTTTTCTTTCCAAAAAAATTAATAAGACAGTGTCTTATTATCGGGGAAACACGGTAGCTCTTCTCAGAGGTGCAATGATCCAAGACAGTTCAAAGGACTTGTGAGGGAAAATGCTATCATCCACATCCAGAGAGGGAACATTGAGTCTGAATTGAGATTGCAGCATACTCATTTCACCTTTTTTCTTTCTCATGATTTTTCCCTTTTGTTCTTTCTTTGATTATTCTTTCACAACATAACTAATATGGAAATATGTTTGGCATGGTTGTACATATGTTGCCTATATCAGATTGCTTGCCGTCTTGGGGAGGGAGAGAGGGAGAAAAATTTGGAACTCAGAAATTTAGAGAAATGAATGTTGAAATTTGCCTTTACGTGTAATTGGGGGAAAAATACTATTAAGGAACAAAAAAAAAATCTTCCTTTGATCCAATCATTCTCAATAGCTACTGTTCTCCTATAGCTCCCTTCTGCTTAGTGGCTTAACTCTTTGAGAAAACCAAGTCTGCTATGTTTGTCCCATTCCTGACTCTTCTAAGCTCTCTGCATTCTGGCTTCTTATCATTATAAAAGCAAGTACTCTCTGCAAAGTGACCAATTCTTGATCACTAAATCTAATGACCTTTTCACAGACCTCATTCTTTTTTTGCAGCACTTGATGCTATTGACCTTCTTTTACTCCTGGATGCTTCCACAGCTTTTCATGACAAAGCTCTCTACTCCATCTCATGTTGACTGTCCTTTCTCAGTCTCCTTTGCAGGGTCTTTATCCAGGTCATGCACACTTATTGTGTACATCTCCCAAGGCTCTGTGCTCTTCTCTTTTCCCTTTATACCCTCTCACTTAGTGATCTCACTAGCTCCCACACATTAAATTATCATCTATGTGCAGATGAGTTTCAACCATGTGCCCAAAACAGAATTATGTCTATGGTTGCATTCTTTCTCCTTTGTCTGCTCATTAAAAAAAAAAATTAGCACCTTATTATTATAATCACTTCTAATCTTGTGATGTCCTTGGCTTCAAGTCCTTTTTAAATTATTATTTTATTTTTCCCCAGTTGCAGGTAAAGACAATTTTTAACATTTGTTTTTAAAACTTTTGAGTTCCATATTTTCTCTCTTCCTCCCTCCTTACTGCCCCTACCCCCATTGAAAAAGCAAGTCGTTTGATGTGGGTTGTACATGTGTAATCATGCAAAACACATAGTAGTCATGTTGTAAAAGAAAACAGACAAAAAATTCACAAAAAATAAAGTTAAAAATGTAGGTTTCAATCTGTATTCAGGCACCATCAGTTCTTTCTCTGGGGATGGATGGCATTTTTCATTATGGGTCTTTCAGAATTGTGTTGGATCATTGTATTGCTGAGGATAGCTGAGTCGTTCATGCCTGGTCATCTTACAATAATGCTATTGCTTTGTACACAGTACATTTCACTTTGCATCAGCCCATGCATGTCTTTCCAGGTTTCTCTGAGAGCACCCTGCTCATCATTTCTTATAGTACAATGGTATTCTATCATAGTCACATACCACAACTTGTTCAGCCATTACCTAATTGGATGTTTCTAATTCTTTGCCCCCAGAAAGGAGCTGCTGTGAATATTTTTGCACATGCAGATCCTTTTCCTTTTTTTATCTCTTTTGCTAGATCAAAGGGTATGCATGGTATAGCCCTTGGACATAGTTCCACAGAATGGTTGGATCAGTCAACAGTTCCATTAACAATGCATTTGTGTCTCATTTTTCCTGCATCCCCTCCAATATTTGTAATTTGCTTTTTTCTGTCCTATTGGCCAGTCTGGTAGGTGTGAGGTGGTATCTTGTAGTTGTTTTGATTTGCATTCCTCCAATCAATAAAAAGTTAAAGTATTTTTTAATATTGCTATGGATGGCTTTGATTAATTCCTCTGAAAGCTGATCATGACTTTTGATCATTTATTAATTGGGGGATGGCTCTTATTGTTGTAAATTTGACCCAGTTCTCTATGTATTTGGGAAATGATGTTTTTATCAGAGCAACTTGCTTAAATTTTTTTTCAGAGTTACTATTGCTAATTGTATTTCCTTCCATTTTATCACTCCTTGCCTCATTTATCCTATTCTCTTTCTCCTTTCACCTTGTCACTTCTCAAAAGTGTTTTGCTTCTGACTGCCCCCTCTTCCAATCTGCCTTCCTTTCTGTCACCCCCAATGACAAAATTACTTCTTTTTCTCCATTTGTTGATCTTCATCCCAAAGTTCTCCATCATCCTCTCCCCCTCTGATCCCTGGATTTCTTCATATGAGTATAGCTAACATGTATATGATGCTTTAAGGTTTGCACCAAGCTTATCTCATTTAAATATTTTCTCATTTCATTATCACAACAACTCTATGAGATAGGTGCTATTTTTAATCCCCATTTTTTCAGATGAGGAAATCAAAGCTGGGAAAGATGAAAGAACTTGCTGAGGATTGCAGAGCATAGCAATGACATCAGGATTCAAGCTGGGGTTTTCCTGAGTCTAGCTCTAGTGATTTATTCACTATGCCAGTACTTCTCCACCACATATTCACCCCCTTTTTCTTGTCCTGTGTCTTTTGAATATGATGTACCGTCCAGAACCACATTCCTATCACAGATTCCAAACCACCAAATCTCAACAATACCTGTGAAGTCGAATTTGTCCCAGGATCTCTGGTTCATTTTGATTGTTGCCTAAACTTTGTCTCCTGTGAATTTCTGTAGCTACTCTCTGTAGTGGCTATGATCAATCTCCATTATGTCTAGAGCTTTTCTTTCCATGCTCAGTCCCTTTTAGACTCCTCCAGCCTTGCCACTTCTTCTGCAGTTGTTTTTGGATTTTCTTTGGGGTATGCTTAGTTACTTTCATAAATTTAATCCATTAAATCCCATTCTTCATCTCCTCATCTCTACCCAGATATCTACTGGCGATAGTGCAAACCAGAAGGCTGATATCAGTTTTCAGTATGAGCGTTCACACCTCAGAAATTGGCAAACACTACAAATCAGGGCTTGATTTCGTTGTCTAGACTTAAAGTGATAGGGAAAATGTTAATGAATATTAAACTTCAGAGTGTGAAATGCCACATCCCCCTCCCTCTTAAGAGCCAGTTGTTAAACATTTACAAGCATGATTCCTTTCAAGGTCAGCACATTGAATTAAACAACATTCAGGGTCAGAGTTTAGTACTGTAGTATAGACTCAATCCAAGGCTGAGAAAGCAAAACAACAAAAAGAACAGTAAAATGGAGTAATAAACCTATCGGCTTGGGAAGAGAACAAGAAAAATAACCCCAGGGTTATCAGTAAGTAAGTAAAAGAAATAAGACCCGAAGGCAGGAGTTGGGGTAAACACTAACAGTACATATGGTATGGGAGAGGACCAACTGTTGAAGGGTATTGTAGAAAAGAAGAGAGTTGGGGTAGAGTCATCTACTGAAAGTGATAAAAGAGTGAAGAGTCCATCCAGAAGGAAGGGGGTGGGGGCCTTTCCCTCTCTAAGTCCCCTCCAAGCTCTCCAGTCTCTTTACTAACCTTTTTCCAGTTTTCCAGGATATGGAGATGTACCACTGGGGAAATCAGTGTTTTGGAGTGAAGGCAGTGATTTTTGTGGGTAGTATGGGCAGGGTAGAAATAACTCAGGGGGCTGGTACTTAGATTCAACTGGAAAAAAAAAGAGGGAAGGGGAGGGCAAGAGGATGCTGCAGATAATGGCAAACCTCTCTGACTTGGGTCAATATAACTTACAAAAAGTGAGCTAAACGGGGTCAGTGAAGAATGGGACAGGGCAGGATGCCCCAATTCTGAATTCTTGTCAAATCAAGAACTTTTACAATTCTTGGTGCTGCTGTAATACTAGAACATTTGGGGGTTAATGAAGGCATTTCAGTTCCCTAGAATAAATGCTGCCCAAAGTAATTTCAGTTCCCTTGCACAAATACCACCCATCCTCACACAACACTTTTCCTCCCCCTATTGTGTTCTAGTTTCAAAGAGTCAGGGTCTGAGACCATGTTCTTTCTCACTCCAACACTTACTCTGAGTGACCAGGAGGCAGTCACTGAATTTGGCTGAAAAAAATAGGTTCATTACTTGTACTATCTATCTTATAATGTTTTGAGGACCATGCACAAGATACTGGATAAGCATGAATAAAAATTAAGAATATACGATGTCAACTCCTTAAGGGAAGAGGCTGGTTTTTGTTTGTTGTTGGTTTTTTTTTTTTGGAGGGGGGGGTGAGTGGTTTGTCTCTTTGTATCCCCTGCTCCTGGAAGAATGCCTGGCACTGAAAAGATGATAAATGTCTATGAATTGAATTTTATCACTTAATCAAACTATACTACTTGCTGTTCTTGAATGAGGTGTACAGGGGTTCAGAAATAGTAGCCCATTGGACTGGCGGCTCTCAGGAAGCTAACAGATTAACTGAGGCAAAAAATTAATACACATGATACAGTGTTTGTAGGATTTTTTTAAATTGAATGTTACAAACAGTAAATGATTTAATAGGAGTTGAGAAAAAGGAGATCTTTGAGTTAGAAAGGTCTGGGAAGATATGTGTCATGGAGGAGATAGGATCTGTAGGATTCAGACAGGCTGAAGAGAAAAGGTGTCCAAGTCCATAAAAACACAGGAGTACAGAAAGCATGTGGGTGGAAACTAGCATGATATTCTTTTGTTTTTAATTCCATTTTATTTTCAGTTCTGAATTTTCTTCCTCTTACCTTCTCCTCCCTCACCTACTGAGAAGTCAAGAAAAATAAAACCTATTGCAGATAAATATATTCTCATTACTTGTGTCCAAAAAAAAAAGAAACTGTAGCATGAAATTCTCATAGAATATTGCTTAGATATCTCAGCTTGATTAGACTTAGAAGATATGTAGTTTCCTGAATATAAGAGCTGGAAGGGAGCTTAGACCCCTACTCTGACTTCCTTGTTTTTCAGATGAACAAACTAAAGCCCACAGACAGGCTGTAGATTGTCCAAAATCCTGGTGGGATACAGAAGTTAGAAAGTAGAGGAGGAATACTTTTGGAAAGTTGAACCTTGTAAATTGGGAGTCATTGAAAATGTCTGGACAGGTGAATGATTTGATTTGTGTTCAGGGAAGACTGTGTCTAATGTCCCCAAAACCCTAATTTGAGAGTTCAGCTATGAGCCTTTTTTGGAATGAATAAGATATGAGGCAATGAGTTTAGACTAGGGTGGTGGCAACAGAAATGGAGAACAAGGGAGGATTTTGAAAGAGATTATTAAAGAAAAATGGACAAGATTTATTTGGCAAGGACATCATGCATTCTAGGATGCAGGATAAAGATGTCAAATATGACTCAAAGATTTCTGTCTTGGGGTGACTAGATGAGAAGGGAATTGGGAGAGTCAGTTGGAATGATTCTGCCTTAATAGAAATGCAAGCTCCATGAAGGCATCTCTTTTGTAGCTGTATCCCAAGTATCTAGCACAGTGCAGATGCTCATTGATTGAGTGTAGTGTTTCCATGTGGGACACTTTTTTTCTCCCCAAATCCTGAGAAAATCAGTTGAGCAATCAGAAAAAAAGTGTGCTGATTCTCCTGTGAGAATTAAAGATTAATAAATCAACATGCATTACTGCTTGGAAAAAATCCACTAATAAGTAAAAGCAGAAAAGACTGATATATGGAGTCAAAGGTGAATGTCTACATTTCTGGAAACCAGAACAGGAATAAATAGAAGAGAAGGCATCAAGATCTAATCAGTCAGTCTTGTTGCCATGTTATGAGTGTTTATATCCCTATCTGCTGCTGACAGTGAGTCATTCTTGCAAATCAATATTATTTATAAATTTGTATGCATAACATACTTTATACAAATCTTATATAAGTAGCATCCCAAGAAATGAGTTTTGAAAGCAAAAGTGAGTCCTATTAAATTGTCCATTTTGTTATATAGTTTGTGTAATGTTAACTTTGCTGGAAGAACTCTGTTACGTTATTTAAATACTACCCGATGATGTTCACTGGTGTTTTCCAGTGTTTGAATATTTGCTAAGGGTTACAGTTCTTTTTTCTTTTCTTTTTTTCTTATTTATTAAAAATTTTTCAGATATTTGTAAAAATGAGATTATGAAGAATGTTGGAAATATTTTAAGAAAGTTAAAAGAAATTTAATCATCTTGTTCAGATGTTTAAGTCAGTGAATAATATATGTTTGTAATAATAAACAATGCATTTATTATTTTATCTTTTTTATAGAAAACCTGAAACTTTTAGTATAACCCTCACAGAAAAATGATTGTTTATTGTTATGATCACTCACTGATATTTAAAAACATGTAAATAAAATATTTTTTAAAATACAAAAAAATAAAATAAAACATTGATCTGCCTGTAAGGATTTCCATTTTCTTATTTCCTTCTATTTACTGTCATTTCCCAGGAATTGGAAGTGAGAGACAGAAGAAAGAAATCCTGTTTCTGTTGCTTACTGTCAGAACTGAATGTCCTGTTCATTTAATAGGGCTTTTTGCATTCCATCAGTGAATCAAAAAAAAAAATCCATTAATCTCCCAAAGTATTTTGTGCCTGTTCCAATCTCATCCATAAACAGTTCTGTGGGGACATTGCATTTTCTTGGAGTTGTCCCAAAGGTCACTGTTGTCCCTTACATATATGAATTTTTGGAAGTGTCTTTCAGCAGTCCTTGAGCACAGGTTACTAGGGACAGAGTGGACTGGAAAAAACTTGTTTGAGCTTGTAGGTTGACATAAGTCTTTGAGTTTCATTGCTAGAATGCTTGGGACTCTTCTCTATGACTTCATGCCTCCTGAATGCCCGTTTCATGCATCTGATTGCTTGGCAGTTTCCAGAAAGGGAGAGTAATAGTCATATTAATGTACCATCTTTTCCATGATTAGAAAAGAAATCTGAGCCTACTTTCTTAGCAAGAAATGTGGACATCATTTCTGACAACACCTGCTCCTTCAAGTCATGTAACCATATGAGAAATGAACCACGAGTTTTCACTGAGCCCATCTTTTTGTATGTGATAAAGGAACATGAAACAGGTCCTGAGAATACAAAATCTTTGAAGACTTCCTTTCTTTTTCTGTGAATACAAATACAGTCCATTTCTCTTTATCCAATATGTTTAGAGAGTGATTTATTTAGGCTAATTGGATATTCTCAAAGAGATAATATGATTATAGAATTAGAAGGGACCTTAAAGGTCATCTCATTTTTTCAGATAAGGAAACAGATCTAAAGAGTTTAAGTGATTTATCCAAGTTCAAAGAGATAATAAGTATCAGAGAGAATTTAAACACAGCTCCTCTGACTCCAGTTGTTAGTTATCAGATGAACTTTAGATGAATTTTTTTTACATAATTTCACTATTCAGAACAATATTTGATATTAAACAGTATTGTACATACTTTGCTATTTAATGACTCAAAATTCACCTGGGGATCTTGTAAAGTCTTTGGACATTATTACAAATGTAAGTTTTCATGGTACTCTATTTTAGATGCAAAAGGTATAGGTGATTAGTGTCTTACACATACTTCACCTTCAAATGACACTTAAATGCTGGTTGGTTGAGATTGAACTCAAACTCTACTGACATTGTGATATTTGCCATCACTGGCATTTAGCATAGTGCCAGGTACATAATTGGTACCCAGTAAATGCTTGTTGAATTTAATTGAAATAGGCTTTCCCTGGAAATTGGTGAGAAATAATTCAGTGATAAATAAATTATTCTCCTGTAGTTTTGTCTTTATTAGAATGGTGGTTAAATATTGGCTTAAAAAACCCCAACAAATATTGGTTAAATGTTCATTATGTATACCTATTAGCTTTAAGAGAATATTCATTTGGAATAAGGTCAAATAAAGAAAAGTATCCAGTTACAGGTTAATTTTAGTCTCAGTTTAAGCTTCTCATATTTTCAATAATTGCTGAACTAAACTTAGTTTTCCTTCTTATTCTAAGTAAGCCCTTTAACACTAAAACGTCCTTGTTACTTTCAGAAAAATCACTTATAGTTTTGATATTGAAAAACAGTTCAGAATCTAAGCCCATGAAGAGCTACATCATGATTCAAGTGTCAAGCCTTAGAATGAAAAAGGTCATTTAATTTTTTAAAAATAAGTTTTATTGACAAATTTATTTTTTACATTCCCTATACTTCTCCCTCCTCCTCTTAGAGACTTATTTTTTATAACAACAAACAAAAAAGTTTAAAAAGAAGAGGAAGAAAGAAAAATCAGCAAAATCAATCAATACTTTGAAAAAACTTGATATTATTTGCAATGTTACACACCAAATTTAATCTTTATAATTTGGTAACATTCATTTTTCACTCCTTTTTTTGTTGCTCATTCCATTTACATTATTGAAATCATTGTGTATATTGTTTTCTTGAATCTGCCTTCTTCACTTTGCATTTGTTCAAGTAAGTTTTTCCATGCTTCTTGGTATTCATAATTGTTGTCATTTCTTACAGCACAGAAATATACTAACATTCTATTCCATTCATGTACAACAATTTCTTTAGCCATTTACTTTGAGATAGCCTGTTTTAAGTATTAACCACATGCTAACTGTAATGACTCTGAACTAAGATCTTATGTAGCCTTGATTTTCAAACTACTTTTATCTTTGTTTAAGCTTCTGCCTCTCTCTTTTTGTTTGTTTGTTTGTTTGTTTTGCCTTTTGGAGGGCAATTGGAGTTAAGTAACTTGCCCAAGATTACATAGCTAGTATTTTTGTGTGGGTGTTAAGTGTCTCAGGCTGGAACCAAACTTGGGTCCTCCCAACTCCAGGGCCGGCGCTGGACCACCTAGCCACCCATTCTGCCTCTCTTTTGAAGTCTAAACTGGAGACTGCCCTTTTAACTTGGACTTCTTTTTTAAAACAAGCTAACAAGGTGACCATGTATGTTTCTGACACCCCACCACTGGGATTTCCCTATTGGGGACCTTTTGGGATGTATATTTTCATGTCACTTATTCCTAACTCCTTTGTAATGGCTCCTCTCCCAGATCATTCATTAACCTACCTTAACTGTTCTCAGCAACTTCTGATGCTGGATTTTGAAGGGAGCTTTCTTTAAGTGAACACACTCATTTTCCTCTTAAGAGACATTTTCAACACAATAGAGTATTTAAAAAAATAAGTAGTAATTTCTTTACAGATTCCTCTTGCATACCCTAAATGTCCCCCTACTCTCCTCTTCTTTCTTCTCCTCTCCTTTCCTCTCTTCTCCTTCTCTCTTTTCCTTTCCTTTTTTTCAAAATTAGTTCAAGCAAATACCCATATCAGCTTATTTACTTACAATTTTTCACTTTACTGGAAGCATAGTTTATAGATTGGTGCAAAAGGAAAAAAAAAACTTTATCTGACTTTTCTACATGGAATTTGGATATATGACTATTTGCTGTTTACAATTTTTTTAATGGGGTATTACCCAGAATTCTGCTTTTAGAATTTTTTAAAATTTTTAAAATTTTTTTCAAATTTTTATTTTATTTATTTTTAGTTTTCAACATTCATTTCCACAAGATTTTGAGTTACAATTTTTCTCTCCCTGTCTTTCCCCTGCCCCCACCCCAAAATAGTGGGTATTGAATACCCCTTCCCCCAATCTGTTCTCTCTTATATCCTTCCCCTTAACCTCCCTAACTTTCTAGTGGGGCAAGATAGGTTTCTATACCCCAGTACCTGTTGTATATCTTATTTCCCAGTTACATGTAAAAAAACAATTTTTAAACATTTGCTTTTAAAATTTTGAGTTCCAGATTTTTTTCCCTTCTTCCCTCCTCACCCACCTCCACTGGGAAGATAAGCAATTCAGTATAGATTGTACATGTGTAATTACCCAAATCATTTACATAGTAGTTATATTGTGAAGGACTAACTATATTTCCCTCCATCCTATCCCATCCCCCTACTTATCCTATTCTCTCCTATTCTTTCCCTTTTCAAAAATGTTTGCTTCTAACTACCCTGTCCCCCAATCTGCCCTCCCCTCTCTTATCCCCTACTCCCCTATTATACTGTAGGGTAAGATACCCAATTGAGTGTGTATGTTATTCCCTCATTAGGCCAAATTCGATGAGTATCAGGTTGTCACATTGCCTTTCACCTTCCTGCTCTTCCCCTCCACTGTAACAGTTTTCTCTTGCATCTTTTATATGAGA
Source organism: Petaurus breviceps papuanus (assembly GCF_028583685.1). Taxonomy (NCBI): domain Eukaryota; kingdom Metazoa; phylum Chordata; class Mammalia; order Diprotodontia; family Petauridae; genus Petaurus; species Petaurus breviceps. The sequence continues at coordinate 1,479,283 of NW_027187281.1, read as the reverse complement.
TAATTTACCCTAATATATTGCTCCCTTTCTTCTTTTCCCAATAAATTCCTCTCTCACCTCTTAATTTTATTTTTTTAGATATATCCTTTCATATTCAACTCGTCCTATGCCCTCTATGTATACATGAACATACAAATGCCCACACTCACATATATATTTATAGATACATACATCCTCCTATACATACATGTATGTATACATATATACACATATATTTTCCCTTCAGCTATCCTCATACTGAGAAAAGTCTTATGAGTTACAATTATCATTTTTCCATGTAGGAATGCAAATAGTTCAACTTTAATAAGTTCCTTATGATTTATTTTTCCTGTTTACCTTCTCATGCTTCTTGTATTTGAAAGTCAAATTTTCTATTCAGCTCAGGTTTTTTTCATCAAGAATGCTTGAAAGTCCTCTATTTCATCGAATGACCATATTTTTCCCTGTAGCATTATACTCAGTTTTGCTGGGTAGGTGATTCTTGGTTTTAGTCCTAGATCCTTTAACCTCCTAAATATTATATTCCAAGCCCTGTGATCCCTTAATGTAGAAGCTGCTAGGTCTTGTGTTATCCTGATTGTGTTTCCACAATACTCAAATTGTTTCTTCCTGACTGCTTGAAGTGTTTTTCCTTGACCTGGGAACTCTGGAATTTGGCTATAATATTCCTAGGAATTTTCTTTTTGGGATCTTTTTCAAGAGGCAATTGGTGAATTCTTTCAATTTCTATTTTGCCCCTTGGTTCTAGAATATCAGGGCGATTTTGCTTGATAATTTCTTGAAAGATGGTGTATAGACTCTTTTTATATCATGGCTTTTAGGTAGACCAATAGTTTTTAAATTATCTCTCCTAGATCTATTTTCCAGGTCAGTGGTTTTTCCCATGAGATATTTCACATTGCCTTCTATTTTTTCATTTGTTTGGATCTATTTTATAGTATCTTGATTTCTCATAAAGTCATTAGCTTTATTAGTTAGTGTATTTTTGGGTCTCCTTTAGCAGGCTATTGACTCACTTTTCATAATTTTCTTGCATCATTCTTATTTCTCTTCCCAATTTCTCCTCCACTTCTCTTCCTTGATTTTCAAAATCCTTCTTGAGCTCATCCATGGCCTGTAAACAATTCATATTTTTCTTGGAGGCTTTTGATGCAGGAGTTCTGACTTCAATGTCTTCCTCCCATTCCATGCCTTTATCCTTTTTGTCCCCCAAAAAGGATTCTATCCTCTGTTTGTGCTTCCTTTGCTTGCTCATATTGGCAGCTAGTTACTTGGCTTTTGAGCTCTTTGCCACAGTAGAACTCTGCTTCCATAATGGAGAGAGCTATGTCCCAAATTGCTGGGGTTTGCAGCTGCCAGAGCTATTAGATGGGTGCCCTCTCTATAGCCCCCACACACTCTGGCTCACTGATCGCACAGCACACCCCAGGACTACCACTCAAGACCACAGTCTGGATCCAAGTAGGTCAAAGCAAAAGAGATTACCCTCTGAATGGTCTCTTGGTCCCCCTACAATCTGCAAGCCAGGAGCTCCTGAGGCAGCCACGGGGCAGCAGTTACACCCACTATGCCTCTTCTGCTTCTTGCTCTGGGGGCAGCAGCCAGACTGTGCTCCCCTTGTTCCAACAAAGTTCCACACTGACTTTTTACTTTGTATTTGGCATTTGTGTATTGAGAAGTGTAGAAACCACTACAGATGCTGGTGATTTACTCTCATGAAGTCAGCTCCAGATGCCTGCCAGTCGGGGCCGCCTTGGGCTAAAACCGGGGCTCAGTCAGGACTGAGCAGCTGCCAGCGCTCTGAGATAGACCCTTCCTACAAGCCTGCTGGGCTTCCTTCAGCAGGAGATTTCTTTCTCTCTGTCATTTTGTGGATTCTGCAGCTCGAAAGTTTGTTTAGAGTCATTTTTTACATGTATCGGAGAAGGTGGAAGCTGGAGCCATGGGGAAGTCCTGTTTCTACACCACTATCTTGGCTCTGCCCCCTGCTTTTAGAATTCTTCTGGGAAATATTTGGTCGCTTGGATGTGTCGGTTATTAGGCATACAAGGACCCCTGTCTTGCTACCCACTTGAGGTTTCTATTTCTAGCACAGCCATATGCTCTTGTCCTGAGATTTCAGCTGAGTTGCTCTTAAACATTTTACTTTTGTCATTAGGGAATTTACCCCAATCTCAAGCTTCAGTAAAATAGCGTAGCTCATGAGCGCATAAAAACTATGATTAGAACCAGCAGATTCTTGTGATGATAGAACCATCACAGAGTGCCAAGAATTCTGTAATCTCCCATGTCATTGATAATTTTCCCAATCTACTGATTTAGTTATTCAGAGCACTTCTCCACTCAGTGCCTTGAGAGATGTCATTTGCAATCTATAGTAAGTGATCCCCATAGCATTGCTATGGAAACAGTTATGTACAAGGGCCAGGTCTAACTAATCTTGCTGGAACAGAATGCACATTATGTATTTTGCATTGGCATGGTTTTTGTACTCTTAAGAGAATCTGTCAGTTTTTCATATGATAGGTGGTGATATGTATTTAAGATCCCAAGGTCCTGGAGACCAATGCCCACCACTCTTACTTCTATGGATCTGTGACTTCACTGATAAACCTCTACTAGTGTGAATTACAAAACCTTCCAAGTCTCCTGTGTGAATCTTGTCCATATTTTTTTTTCTGTAAATCCTTCATAGAGGAGACACCCAAGGTACTAAGTACTTTCTCAGTTTTTATTATTATTTTTAGGATTTTACAGATATTTTGTTATTTCCTTCAGTGATACTTATGATTTTCCATGATTCATTTGCATAATGTTTTGCTAATGACCTAGTGCTATAAACTTATGTTCCTTTCGGTTACCCTGTCTCCGCATTTGGCAAAGAAAAGAAATATTTGCTAGCTGAGGTTGTCTCTGGACTCTTTCTGTTTTAATTGTGTTGACTCTTTCATATAAAATCCTCTAAAAATGGTGGTAGTCAGATTCAATGTCTTTGCTTTTATCTACTTTCAGTTTGTGCAGCTGATAGCTCATATTATTTGTTCAGATTGAAGCTACTAGGATCACATAGAATATCTGTATTTTTCTTCTGAGGACCTTTTCTGCTATAGTCTTTATATTTTGGTGTGAAGTCTCATTGTTACCATCCCCTTTTATATAGTGTTAATTTTTTTCTATGATTTGTTCTTTGACTACTCGTTATTCTAGATGCAATTATTTAAATATTCATTTAGATCTACATTTCTTCCTAATTTTCTTGATTAATTTCTATTTTTTACAGTGTTTTAGGAATAAAAAAACTTTATTTTCAATGAAAAGGAAAACAAAATTTTAGTTTAACAAATAGTAGAAGTTTTAAAAGCCCAGGATAAACTTATGCCTGGACATTTTTCATTGATCTTGTTAGAAATAATAAGGCAGCTAGGTGGCATAGTGTATAGAGAACTATACCTGGAGGCAAGAAGATCTGAATTCAAATTTTGCCTCAGGCACTTACTAGTTGTATACTAGTCATTTAACCTTTGTTTTCTTCAGTTTCCTCATCTGTAAAATAGGCATAATAACAGCATGTTCCTTCCAGGACAGTTGTGAAGATCAAATGTGACATCTGTAAAAGGTTTTATAAACATTAAAGCCTATATAAAGGCTAGAAATTATTATTAGAAATGATTGTTGATGGGTAAAGATAATTTGCTTCACTAAGAGAAAAGCTAAGGTAGAATAAAAGGAAGACACTTGTGTGGGCAATGCCAGCCAGGCACACTTTGCTGGCATTCATTGTACACAGGCTACTTGTAATTCATGGGGAGTTAGAAAAGGCAGAATTCTCTCAAAAGAAATGGAGGGAGACCCAAGAGAAACTCGTAGTCTGGTTCAGTCTGAAATATTTTCCGTGATAGAACTGAGATGAAAAGCAAGTTTGGTAATACCTAAGAAAAACTGCTGGTTACGAAATCACCAGAAACCTTTAGCCAAACTTTACACCAACCACTTCCATGGTCTTCCCTATGCAAGAGAAGGCTTTCATGCATGACTACCAGTGCCCTTTTCTCTCATCTCTGTTATAATGCTATTCATGAAATCACTGGCCTAGATGAATTATATTCCAGAGAATTTGTTAACTTCAAAGATTTTATAGTTGATTCAATGTCAGTGATTTTTTTGAGAATCATTATGGAAAGGAAAGGTCCCTTAGGACCTGAGATGGACAAATGTCCCCATTTCTGAAAAGGCGAAGAAGAAAGTATCTAAACATTAACAGAAGAGTTTGATATCAGTTCCTGGGCGGTGGGGAGGGAACCTCTAGAATGGTCTATGAAAGAGACAGTTTGTGAGCACTGAGAAAAGGGAGCTGTGATTACTTCAAGCCAGCATGGGTTCATGAAGAATCAGTCATGCTGGACTAACTTTAGTTCCCTAGATGTAGATTCAGCAAGGCAGTTGACAAAGTCTCACAATATACTTGTAGATATGGGACAATGCAAGTCCAATGATAGTACAATTAAGTGGAGTCAGAGATAGTTAGACAGCAGTATTAGTTAATGCTGTGATATTAGCTCTGTGCTTTGTCCTGGTGTGATCAAAATTTTTATCAATGAATTAAATGAAAATAGATGGCAGGCTTGTCAGATTTGCATGATGCCAAGTTTGGAGGGATAGCTAGTTGATTGGGGAATAGAATTGTGATGTCAGTGATTCTTGACATACCTGAACTGTCTAGTCTAAGTCTAAGATTAAATTTAATACAAATAAATATAAATTTTTGCACTCAGGAAAAAAAAGCAAGTGTGTAAGCACAGGATGGGGATAGACATCAACAGATACTTGTGAAGAAATGTAGAGATTTGTATAGACGATAAGATACACACACATAAATATATACAAACATACATATGTATATAGGTGTATATATATAGAGAGAGAGAGACAGAGACAGAGACAGAGACAGAGAGAGACAGAGACAGAGAGACAGAGACGGAGACAGGGACGGAGACAGAGAGAGACAGAGAGAATGGTATACCCCAAACCCCTCCAAAATGATGTTAGGTTGAATTAATAAAAATAAATTAATTTTTATTTTAATTAACAAAATAAAATGAATGGTAAAAATATGGTGTAGAGAGGTAGTTGGTATATGGGCTGAGTACTGGACTTGGAATCAGAAGAACTGGGTTTGGGGCTTGATGACCTTCAACAAGTCAAATCTTTTCTGAATTTCAGTATTCTCATTGCTTACTTTGTAGGGTTATTAATGAGGCAATCATGATATACAATGCTATCAAATGCGATCTAGTAGCAGTTATGAGTCAGATGATCAGAGTCATAACCATGACAGGGTGACAGGTGAATTTGCCCCAGGGAGCTCCAGATGGAGCCCCAGAGCTCCATCAGGGAGCAGAAAAGGGTACTTTTTCTCTACAGTGTGATTTGAACTTTGGTCTTCATTCTTTGGGCTCTATGCCTGACTCTCTAGACTTTTCCACCACGGTCTTTGCAAGTACTTCTCCCTCTACCACTACCCCCCCAATCCTTTTCAATTTCCTTTTATATATTATCTTTCCCCATTAGAATGTAAGCTCCAAGATGGCAGAAACTCTTTCTTTCTTCATGCATTTGTATCCCCAATGCTTAGGAGAGCGCCTAGCACATAGCAAGAGCTTGAAAAATGCTTACCGTCTTGACTTAACTTGACTAGACTAGGCTTGTACTTTCTATTTCTCTATAGGCACCAAGTATTGTGACAGCTTCTGCTCTTCCTGGTCCTTGACCTCTACCCCTAAGGTTCTATTATTGTTGCATGCCCCTCTTCAGAGGCCCATCTTCTCCCATTAACACGTCTCCTTTTTCTCCTGGCATACCATGGGGACATGGACTTCCTCCTTTCCTAGCATAACTGCACCTGGCTAGGGAAGACTATCCTTTCCTTCTCTACTCCATCATGTTATGCTGCTATTAACCTACGACCTTCATTATACCATTCCAAAGGAGGCTCAAGAGGAGTAGTGACTTGGGTGTGTTTTGACCCAAGTCAGATCCTGATTCTTTCCTGCACACAACTTTGGATTGCTTTCCCAACCCTTGACCAAGTTAGTGGATTTATCCCAGTTACAAGAACACTTGGTTACAGTCCCAGAGGTGATAATCTAGTTGGATTCCACCATATTTAGGCCATACCTAAATTATTGGACTGCTTTGGGAACCACCAGAAGAAAGCAGCACAAGGATAGGAAGGTAAGGAAGGAAACTAAAACCCATGCCATAATAGAACTAACTAATATAAAGGAGGAAGTTTATTTGAAGAAGAGAAGTTTGGAAGGGGTGGACAGTATAACGTGATTGTAGTCTTCAACTCCTAGAAGGATGATCATTTGGAAGCAGTAATAGATTTGTTTTCACTTGGCCTCAGAGAGCAGAACTAGTACCAAACAGTGATAGCTGGAAATACTCTGAGTCCTTATAACCCTAAGAATCTATGGCAGTTCCATGCAATTCAGATAAAATTAGAATTCACCCAAACCTTTGACCTAAACTTGATCCAAACTGAGGCTGGCCTGGAGAAGGGAAAACTCAGCTGCATCACTAGGGTTCACAAGACTTCTAGAGATTTATTTTCAAGTCTTTCTAGCAAAATATTTCTACTTTCTCTCAATATTTTACCCCCCCCCCACTTAATTTAAGCCAATGGGTATTGTAAGGGAAATCTAATTTTAAAATAACTTTTTTTTTTTTAGCTAAATGGAAGCATGTGCTATGAAAACAATGCAGAAAACCATGGAAAATCAGTTCTGTCTGCCTATTATTCCCTTGCCTGTCAAAGATAACTGAATGGTGGTGCCCCATAATTAGCTGTCTTGGGAACAGAGTTCCTGAGAGATAGGACCACAGATGAGTTTGCTGTGCACTCCCATAAGAACCCTAACAATAGGCTCTAAACCAAGGACTTAGAGGCTGTATCAGCGATTACTTGGTTTCCTCAGAAATGTCCAGTCAATGACATCAGCAGCAGCGGCACCATAATGGGATACTTTCTTCAGTTAATACATTGCTGTGACTCAGGTTCTTCTGAGGCAGTCAGTGATCAAGGTTCTGACACGACTTCAATTTCCTCTTCTGATTTAGTAGCCATTGGCCTCTTCATATCCGGGAGAGAAGTCTATGTGGTAGTAATTCAAGGGAGTCACTTTTAGAACTTCCAGATGCTCTAAATTTTATGAAAGCAGAGAGAAGTAGGGCTTAATGATATCTCCTGCTGTGTTCGCCATCCATTTAGGAATGGGCTTCCTTGATGGGCACATTAGTCACTAAGAAGAACTACAGGTTTAGAATTGGAAGGGACTTCAGAGGCCATCTTGTCTGACCCCCTCACTGTTCAGAGGAGTAAACTAAATCTGAGAGAGAGTTTAAATAACTTGTTCAAGATCATCAAAGTGCAACTGGAACCTTTGGTTGCAGAGCCAATGTTTTTACTACTATGCTACCTGGAAGAAAGTTGATTTATCTCATCTAAAACCAATTCACTTGCATATCATGGCATCGCCTCCCTGATGTCATGGTCAAAGGAAGAACAAACAACAATCTGGAAGAAAGTCGATTTAAGCTAAGATAGGTTTGTTGAATTGAATTACTAGGTGCTATGTCTACAAAAAGAAAGTATAGAAGTATCCTTGTGCTCAATTGGCTTATTTTCTAACAGAAAGCTATAAACAGCTGGAGACAGACTTAGGCTACTGAAATTTAGGTAAACTTCCATTAGAGTAGAAGACTTCCTTTCCAAAGAATAGGTAACTTTGACTAGGAACATTTTTCATAATGGTCCTTGATTACCAAAATTCTCTTTCCTAGGTCCTGCCCTTCCCTTTATGATATATCCTTTGTGAATTCCATAGAACATGGACCCAGAACTAATTCAGTTTTCATCTTACCAAACTTAGATATAAAGGAGTTTTGTGACTTTTTTCACTTCATCTTTTTCCCCTTTGCACTTACCTAATTTCATCTTCTGTTCTCCCTTTGGGAAGCAGCCCCAAGGAGCCAGTGTAAATGCATTTTACAAGTCATACTTGGGAGGGGTTCAAAATGTTGGGGCCATGTCAGCAGTGGCAGTGCTAACAGAATACCATGTTTTTATTGTTCAGTTGTATCCAACCCTTTGTGACCCATTTGGGGTTTTCTTGGCAAAGATACTGGAGTGGTTTGCCATTTCCTTCTCCAGCTCATTTCATAGATGAAGAAACTGAGGCAAACAGAATTTAGTGACTCACCCCAGGTCACACAGCTGGGAAGTGTCTCAGGTCAGATTTGGACTCAGGAAGATGCATCTTCCTGACTCCAGGCCTGGCACACCAAGTGCCCCCAAAATATCTTGTATTCTTCTTAATTTGTGGACTAATATGTGAAACCAATGGTGATTCAATAAATTTTGCCAAGTATGATGCAGGGAAATTCTTACCAACCTCCATTCAAAATATGATAAAGGAAAATCTACTTGTTTCATAAGAAGGAACTTGAGGGGATTTGTGTTGCCAAGAAAATCCATATTATCATGAGATCAGGGTCCATGTTGAAATGAAAGAATGGGGTTGACCATACATCAAGCTGAGCAATAAGACTGCATTCTTTCCACTCTTGGGTACGAGGGCCTGAGAGCCTGGGGGGAGTACCCAGTAGGTACACAATTTTTAAAAAGTCTCAGATTTAAAAAAAACCCCAAAACTTTTAGCTCAATTTAAGTTCAAAGCCACCATCCCATTTCTTTTACCTTTTTATACTTTTTTATCTATGGTCTCTTTAAAAGAGCAGTTTGGGAGAATTTGACTCCTGAACCCCTAGGCCCTTGCTCTAATGAGCCTACTGTAGCAAGGAGAGTGTTGGATTTGGAATCAGCAAAGATCTGGATTTAAATCCTGACTCTGATACTTCTTAGCTATGCAAGCATGAACAAGTCACTAAGCCTCAGTTTCCTCATCTATAAAAAAGAGGATAATAATACATATAGTATTTACATCCCATGATTGTATTGAGGCCCAGATGCTTTTCAAATTTTGAACCAACTATATACATATTTGTTATTGGTTTCTCCTTTCCATATTCCAGACTAGGTCTCAGTCTCTTTCCATTGCTCTGTGCCTACAGAGAGATAAATGGTCCCTTACCCAGCTGTGGACCATCTATTTTTCTTCTCCAAAACAACGCATCTGAGAATTGTCATTTTGAGCTGTATTTTAATCTGTAGATTTCTGGAGAGTCAGTCCCTTTTTTTCATCTCCCTTTCAAGATATCACTAAATTCTTTGCTTCTTGTCTCAGAGACAGATTCTACTATAATTCTGGCCCACCATGACCACACTCACCTGGACTATTGCAATAGCCTCTTAATTGGTTTTCCTGTTTCCAATCTCTTCCCTCTCAATCCACCTTCTGCAAAGAGCTGACAAAACATTTCTCCAAATGCAGATCTGACTCCATGACCTCCCCTACTCAACAATCTGCAATGGTTCTCTATTGCCATGAGGCTAAAATATAAACACCTCAGTGGGTATTTTAAATGACCCCATGATTTGGCTGCCATTTACCTCTCCAGATTATTTCACATTACTCCCCCTTACATTCTATATTTTAGCCAAACTGGCTGGCTAGCCTTTTCCTGGTATCCCAACATTCCATAGTGGTTCCATGTCTGGAATGCCTTTTCTCTTCCTCTTCATATTATAGAATCCCTAGCTTTTTCCACATCTCAGCTCAGGGGCTGTTTCCTATACAAGGCCTTCCCTGATTTTCCCAGGTATTGACATACTCTCCTTACTGAATTTACATAGAACTTACTTAGGCATGTACATGTTATAGTCCCTCCTCCCTTTCCTAGGAAAACATAATTTCTTTCAGACTAAGGACAATTCATCATATTTCTCCTAGTATCCCACTGTGCCTAGCATAGTGACTATCATATAATAATCACTTAATAAATGTTGACTGAATCAGATAAAATTGATCCACCATCTTCTCCTTCCATTTTCTGGTTGCCAGTTATACCTTAGGAGTCTTTCTGTTGAATCTTGTTATTTATATAACTAATCTTGCCCAGTCCAGCCCAACCCTTTTAGAGTTCCTCATAAAGAAACAATTTTAAGTTTCTTTCATCTGAATTTCAGCTGCCATTTATGAAGCTCTTGATCTGGAGCTGCCCTGGGGTGGCTAGGTGGCACAGTGAATAGAGCACCAGCTCTGGAGTCAGGACCTGAGTTCTAATCCGGCCTCAAACACTTAACTGGCCATGTGACCTTGGGCAAGTCATTTAACCACAATTATCCTGCTTTCCCCCCTCCAAAAAGTAAATTTTGCTCATCTGCTGTATAGTTTCACCAAAAGTCCCATTTTCATGGGTCAATTTAATTACTTTAGATGATGAAAGTCAGTAAGAGTGCTAGGTGTGGGTTCTAATGTGCTTTATGGTTTTAAATGCTTTCACACACATTAATACATTATTATATTAGTCATACACATTATCTCATTGATCCTCACAACAGTCTTGTGAGACAAGTAGGGCAAGCTTTTATCCCATTTTTTACAGATGAGGAAACTGAGGATGAGACAGGTGAAGTCTGAGTCATTTGTCCGGTAAGTAATGGATCTGGGACTAGGACTCAGGTCTCCCGGCTGTAAATCTAGTATTCTTGCCCCCACACTTCACTGCCTTTTGGCAAGGCTTATTGTCTCAGGCAAAGGATATTTCATCCTTTATGATTTCTTTTTCAAAAGTCTATAAGCTACTATTGGGACTGGGAGAGGCAGGGAGAGAAGGAAAGGAAGACATATTCGATACCAGCTAAAGCATTTCCCTTTAAAACATCTGCTAGAGCTGAGGCCGATGGGCGTTATTTCTTTATTCCATGAAATGAGGAGGCAAAAGGTGCCTTAAGGAAAACCCATTAGGGAAAGCTGTGAAGGGTGAGCTGCCATGGTGACATATGGGGAAGGCAAAAAGACGCCCTGCTGTGCTGAGGAACTTGGTTCAGGATTTGGTTCTAGCTGATTAATTACCGTTATTATATGTTCTCTCAAAAGGACCTTGTGAGAAAGGGAATGAAGAAGTCTTTCCACCAGATCACTCCTCAGCTACCATAGCTAAGAATTTCCTGGACTTGAGGAAAGCTTTTTTGGGTCCATCAGGATGCTTCCTTTGGCTGTGGAAGGATTTACATGGAGCCAAACATTTCATAGCCCTATCAGTAATGTGCTTTAAAGCCTTCTCTGAAAGTGAAATTTATTTGAAGGAAAAGCCGTTTCCTATGAGTTGGAATGTCATCCTAGAGGGTGACTCATGTATCCAACCCCTAGAGCTTCAGAAGCAGAAACTGACCCTGGAGTGAGCATTTCTGCTTAATGATGTTAAACATTTCTAAGACCATAGAGCCTTCTTTGGAAGCACAGTCATTGGCCATTAGCAAGGATAAAAACATTCTCAATATCTTTGGGTCACTACCTTCAGGTCCAATATCTTCAGGAAATATGGAACTATAGAACCGAAGGAACCCCAGAAGTCATCTTGTTTAACCCTTGACTTAAAACTTGAATCCCCTCTCTAACAAACGGCCACTTCCACATCTGACCAAAGATCTCTGGCTGTTTTGCTTTTATTATGAGGACAGAAAAATTTGGTTAATAAAAGTAACTGAGACTATTTGAATTCTACAAACTAACATTAGTTTTAGAATCAAAGAATATATTTCTAATGTCAACTCTTCTATTTAAAAGCTGTATAATAGTGGTCTAGTGACTGTTTCTCTGGACCTCAATGTCTTTATCATTAACACCTATTGGACTACTCTAAATTCTATGAGTCTTTAAAAAATTATCATCAGGAGTAGATTGATGGTCATTAATCCAGAAAGATTTTAACATTACTATTTTTTTTCTCTGTATTCTAGGACTCAATTCATGAGATCATAGATTCAGAGCTAGAAGAGGCCTTAAAGGTCATTTAGTCCAAAATCCCCCTTTTTTGATTGATTCATGGATCTATACAGAAATTGCATGTTGAAGAGCATCTTAAATCAGGTCATACTAACTCAAGAGCTCAAACTAACTATTCACATGAGAAAAACCAGGTGGATGAACAATGACAATTGTCTGAAGAAACTATGAAATGTAGTCATATTGACAGCCTGGTCCATGAGGACACACATTTTGAACAGACATGGAGATTTGGGGGAGAGGGCAATATATAGAAAAGTTTTTGGAGTGTTAGTCTAAATGCCAGCAGCAGAAAGGAAGCTTGTTAACTCTTGGGTTATTTTTATGTGTGGGAAACCAGTGGACCATACTACAGGTGGTGTGTTGTTTTCAGTTCTTTGCTTGAGCAAGTGTAATAACCGCACAATGTTTTGGGGCGATAATGATCAATACCACTATTGCTTAGGCTATATATCATGTATGTTGATGATGTCAGTTCCTTTGCTGAGAGAATCTTTGATTCTCAGTAATCTGGTTTACGATGATTCACATTTAGGGGCGGGGAACCTGAAACTTTGAGGTCACATGTGGCCCTCTAGGTCCTTGGATACAGCCCAAGTTTTACAGAAAAGATCCTTTTATTAAAGGGATTTGTTCTGTGAAGTTTGGATGCAGTCAAAAGGCCACACTTGAGGACCTAGAGGGTCACATGTGGCCTAAAGAATGCTGGTTCCCCACCCCTGATCCTAGAACCTATATAAGATTGTAAGTGCTAGAACTGTATTCAACATATGTAGTTTTTGCATAGAATACATTTTCCAGGAAAAACAAAGCCACAATTTCAAGGACCCACTACTAGAGACAGTAGTGCATAGCAGCAAGCCTTGGTGCTAGGAAGATCCATATTTGCCTTGCCCCTGACACATACTGGTTGTGTGACCCTGTATCATCATTTAAGATCTCAGTGCTATGGGTCCCCTTCTATGGCTATATGTTGCAGAGCGGGTGCTGGATGGCATTGGGGTAGAGGGAGTTTTTATTTAGGAGTTCCCCTATACCAAATGAAATTGTAGGTTCCCATATGGGCATGGTTGTAGAGGTGATCTGTTCCAGTCTTCTCATTTTGTAGATGAGGAAACTGGGGCCAAGAGAGATGAACCATAGAATCTCAGAATTGGAATGGACTTCAAAGGCCATCACATCTTTCCTCATGCTGACTGAGATCATCTCAGGAGAACAGTAGGGTCTCCACTTCTTTAAAAAAAAATTTTTTTTTTTGCTTTTGGAGGGGGGAAGGCAGGGCAATTGGGGTTAAGTGACTTGCCCAAGGTCACATGGCTAGTAAGTGTTCAGTGTTTGAGGCTGAATTTGATCCCAGGTGCTCCTGACTCCAGGGCTGGTGCTCTATTCACTGCTCTACCTAGCCACCCCAGGTCTCCACTTCTTTATAAGTTTTTCTTCTTTGTTCTTTGTTTTCAAAAAGGACCAATGCCATCACACACAATGACTTGTGTGTGAGTTAGATTTAAGTGAGGCAGAACTGCACAAAGTCATCAGGCTCACTCTGTCTTCCAGACTCACAGAAGTCCAGTGGCAAGACCAAAGTCAAGACAACCGGCGATGGTCCAGGATGCAGAGGGTGATCTTGGAGTCTATGATGCCTGACTGAACTCTAAGTGCTCCTCCAACTACCTGTTTCAACTGCCTTCATGGCCATTGGAACAAATTGTTCTCATCCACCCATTCTGCTGGGTGAAGGCTTCACATGTTGGATTAGCAACAGCTTGGGTTAACTCAGCAATGGGTTTGAATCATGTCAGTTACTATAATGTTAATAGGATTTAAGATCTCCCTTGCACATTAATAGACCTCAAGTGGAGTCCATTAAGGGAAACTTGCTTGTAGGAAGGCTTTCACACCTTTTGTTAATTTCTGATTGGGCACTGAGTTACCTGCGTTATGATGCCTTCTGACTCTGGGAGGGGTATATATACTCTGAGGTTGGTATTTTGCTTTGAGGACTCATTCCTTGGAAGAGTGTTCTTGTAATTTGACTAGATGAGACTCTGGGTAGCTGTTAAGGAGCCCCCCGGCTTTGAAAAACCCAGATATTGGTGCTTCTCTCTCTGGTAACTATGTATGTATTGCCTTGGTCAGACAGTTGAATCTATGCTAATTTCTCAGATAGATAGAAACCCTGTCTGTTGGTCTTTAATTCTATGCTTTTATTTTCTCTATTTTCTTTGTTTGGGTTTTCTCTGAAGTTCAGGGTGCTGAATTTTCTCCCTGAACTAATAAATGTAATTTTAAAAAGATTGTTGATCCCTTAAACAGCTATCTCTCCTAGTAAAGCAGACCTAAGAACCTGTGCTAGCAGCCATCCTGGGTATGCCAGTGTGGTTGCCACTACAGTTACCCTCAACCTGGTTTAGCCTGTCTGTCAGGATGGCTTTTGCCAGGATGTGGTCACAGTATATGCTACAGCTTCTTGGAGTTCCAGGTGAAAGAAGCTGAGTGCTAGGTGGACACCAAAGATGGATGCACAGGTCTAAAAAGGACTCAAAAATCCCTCATACCAGAGGTGCTAGATCTCCCTCAATACCCTATACACCCTTCTTTCTAAGTACCTAGAGCATTCAAAGTGGGAAATATTTAATTAACATATCTGGTTCTGACCCACAAACCCTTTCCCCCTTACTCTGGTCCTCCAGTGGCCTCTCTCTGACCCTTTCAGCCCCTTTCCTAGAACCTTTTCTGGTTCATGGCCCAACCCTTCTCCCAGGGGTCCTCCGGCTATTTCCTCATAGTCCCACTACTCTATGACCTGTTCTCATGTTCAATGACTTGCCAAGTCTTGTCAATTTTGCCTCCATAACACCTGTCTAATCTGTCTACTTTTCTTCACTCACATAGTCAATACTCCACTTCATCTCTCACCTGGACCATTGTAACAGATTCCTAATTGGTATTCCTGCTTCTAACTCCTTTCTTCTCTGATTCACCCTTCATACATATGCTAAAATAATCAACTAGAAGCAAGAGTCTGGCTATGTCACTTCCCTTGTTCAAAGGTCTTCACTAGCTGCCTATTTCCTTTAGAATAAAATAGCAATCCTCATTTTTTCCCTGACAGTCTGGCTCCATACACTCTGTCAATCAGCCAGTCAACAAGCACTTTTTTTCACCTTTTTTTTTTTGGAGGACAATTGGGGTTAAGCAACTTGCTCAAGGTCACACGGCTAGGTTTTTGTTTTTTTTGTGTTATGTGTCTGAGGCCGGATTTCAACTCAGGTCCTCCTGACTCCAGGGCTGGTGCTCTATTCACTGCGCCACCTAGCCGCCCCCTTCAACAAGCACTTATTAAGTACTTACAACGTACCAATTAAAATTACTCTTTGCTATTTCCTGTAGTTAGTGGTCTAACTTCCATCTCTATGTTCTCTCACATGTTGTCCTCCATGTCTAAAATGCATCCCCACCACCTCTACCTTGTAGAATATTTAATTTCCTTAAAGACTCAACATTCCTGTCACCTCTCACAGAAAGGCTTTTCATATTCCCCTATTTGCTAATGCCTTCTCCTTCCTCAAATTGTATCTGATTATGCTCTACCAGTAAATTTCCTGGGGGCAAGGATGGCTTTCAATTTTTGCCTTTAAAATTCCAATTTCTAGCACGGTGCTTTGAATGCAGTTTGTGGAACTGAATTCTACCATGCTATGCTCTTTCTCTTTCTCTCTCTATCCCATTTGGGACTGTGTAGGAAATTCCCAATATGGAAACCACTAATTTAGGTCAGTTTGGCATCTGGTAACACAGTGGCTAGAACACTGGGCCTGGATTCAGGAAGACTAGTGATCCTGGGCAAGTCTTTAACCTCTGTTTGCATCAGTTTTCTCAACCAGTAAATGAGAATAACAGCACCTACCTTACAGTGGTTGGGAGGTCAATGAAATAATATTTATAAAGAGCCTGGCACACAGTAGGTGCTTAATAAGTGCTGATTCCTATCTTTTCCCTTTACCCTTTCATGTAGTCTTAGAGTTTCTCAAGGCACTGAGAGTTTGAATGATTTGTCTAAGGTCACACAGCTAGTATATATCAGAGGTCAGATTTGAAAACCACATCTCCTGAACTTTTTAAGGCCTCCACTCTATCCACTATGGCATGCTGTCTGCCTATAGTTAATCAGTTGATTAACTAATATTTCTAGTCAATTCTACAAAAAGTTGATCATCAGGTCCATATTATAAAATTGTTTCTTTGAGAAAGTCATAATCAACTAATATAATTTTGATATCCAACACCTTTTCTACAAACATAATCTAGTGGTGGGTAGGTGGGCGACCTTCTGCCTAGATCATGTCCTGAACATTAAAGACAGTTATTGTTATAGAAGATGTTAGTATGTACATGGAATTCACACTCCTTAACTTTGGAAAAACTTCCTGTAATATGTTAAAAGGAAATTAAATATCTTTAAGAAAATTATAGCAGCCAGCCATAGTGTCATATACCTGTAGTCTTTGCTACTGATGGACTGAAGCTGGTGAATATCTTGAATATAGGAATGCTAGAGTGAAATAGGACTAAAACTAACTGAGTGAACCGTATACTAAGACCAGTGTCAATATGGCGAGTCCATAGGAGTAGGGGTTGGAAGTGGTGGGAGCTGCCAGTCTGCCCAAGGAGGGGCAAACCTACCCAGGTGAGAAATGGAGCAGGCCCAAGTTTCCATACAGATCAGCAGCAGAGTTAGGCCAGTAAATGATTGCTTCACTATCGACTTGGGTGAAATAGAGAGACTTAGTCTCAAAACAAAGCAAATAAACATCAAACAAACTTTTAAAAAAAAGTACATCTTCAAAATAGGTAAACCATAGTTTTCTGAAATATTAAGAACCTCCAGAAAAGTCAGCCAAAAACAATCCACTATTTGTTATGTAACTAATGGGAGAAAGATATAACAATCATATTATGAATAGTTTTAAGAAAAAGATGTTTATGTATATAGCCAGCAGCTTCAGGAATAAGCAATTGTGGATTAAAAATGGGTCAGTTAAAGGGCAAAACAGCAAGACTAGGAAATAATTCCAGTGAAAAGAAACAAACAAAAGATTAATAATATAACTCCCTAGGGGAGAGCATTGGGACTAATTCTGCACAGTATAATTTTTTGATGAATTGCTGATGGGAGTGAAAAGTAATAAAATTCATTGATGACAATGAATTACTCAGGCAAAAACCCCTCCAAATTACAAGATCACCATGGGAGAAAGACATGAAACTCAATCCAGACCCATACAAAGTACTGTACCCTGGAATGCTTTAGACCAGGGATTCTCAAAATGAGGTCCATGGACCCTTGAAGATCCCCAAGGTCCTTTGAGGGGGCATGGGAGGTCAAACCTATTTTCATAATAATACTAAAATATTATTTGATTCTTATAATATTCTTCCCTTTTAGAATTAAGTATCTGTGTAGTCAGATTTTCTTTATGTACTTCAAACCAACATATCCTAACAATTTGAATGCATAAGCAAATATGATAATTCAGTTACCTTCTGTTAAATCAGACATTAAAGTATTTTGCAAAAATATGTAAAACAATGACAATCTTCTCACAAAATTTTTAATTTTAGAAATAGTTATTATACTTAAGTATATTATAGTTATATATAGCTATTATATGTAATAGTATAATATAGTCATATAATATATTATGTTATATAGCATGCAATAATATATAATATAGATATATATAATATAATATAGTTTCATATAATTATATATTAATATAATAACTATGAATAGTTATTATAGTAATATAGTTAAAATGTGTTATTTATGAAAATATATCATGGAATTATTATTTTTATTTTAAAATGAATAAAAATTATCTGTTTTACTTTCTTATAAAGTGAATATCAATAGATATAGCCAGGGATAGGCTGGAGACAACCTAAACCAGTTTTCAAGAGCTGATTGTTAAATGTTCACTGTGCATTTACACATCAGAAATCAGCAAACACTGCAAATCAAGTCTTGGGTTATTATTTTGTTTAATGTCTAGTCTTAAAAAAGTGATGAAGCAGATATTAATAATGCAGACTCAATAATAAGTTGTGTCATTGTAATGGCAGTGGTAATTTGAAGATCTTCCCTGCCCTTAATAAGCCTAAGGGAATTTGAAGACCTTTTCTGCTTTGAAAATATACTCTGGGGGTGGCTGGGTAGTTCATAGAATAGAGCACCAGACCTGGAGTCAGGAGGACCTGAGTTCAGATCCAGCCTCAGACACTTAAAACAAAAGTTAGCCATGTGACTTTGGGTAAGTAAGTTAACCTCAATTGCCCTCCAAAAAGCAAAACAAAAAACAAAAAACAAAGAAAATATACTCTTCCTGGGGTGCTAGGTGGTGCAGTGAATACACTGGCCCTGGAGTCAGGAGGACCTGAGTTCAAATCCAACCTCAGACACTTAACACTAACTAGCCATGTGACCTTGGGCAAGTCACTTAATCCCAATTGCCCTGTCTTCCCCCCTCCAAAAAAAATAAAAAAAGAAAATTTACTCTACCCCCTAATAGGCTGAATATAATCACATGAAGCCTGTGGTGGAAGGAGTTTGCTGAAGAGTGGAACAGAGCCCACAGGAAGCTGGGAGTGGGAGCAGTTATACATGGTTGGGAGGAAAGGACACATCTGAGGGAGACAGGCTTGTCAATATTGGTCTTGTGTTGGTTTGTGGGAAGACTAAAGGATGCTGTGGCTTTCTGTATTATTATGGCTTATTAACTTCTCTGCTACTATAATTGACTTACTGCTTTTGGAATTCGGTTTTCTGGTGTCTGAATAAATGTTTTGCTTCTGTCTTCTATTTGGAGAGTCTATTATATTTTGCCATTGCATATTATGCAGGTATATTTATAGTGACTGTTGGCACTGTGAGTGTTACATTGGCACTACAGTCATGTGTACCTATTTTTTTCCCCAGGGAGACCACTGCTAAACATTTACCAGCACACTCGTGGATATGACCCATATAAACAAAAGTTCTTTGGGATTCTCAATAATTTTTAAGAGTGCAAAAAGGCACTGAGATCAAAAAGTTTGAGAACCACTGCTTTAGACTCTGGATAGTGATGGGAGTGGATCCATACTTAGTGGTGACTTATCAGTTACAGTGAAGTTGTAGAATAAGGAGCCCTCTGAGAACAGAGCAATTTCTGTTTCTTCTCTTTCATCATCAGTTGTATAATTAACTGTCTCCACATTGCTTTGGCACTACTCATGTGCTATTGCTCTTGGCATTGTCTTTTCATTAGATTCAATGTAATTTATTCATAAAATAATACCATGACACCATGAAATTATCTCTTGTTTTCTAACTATGGCTCCCATTCCACCCCATTCCATTCCATCACAGCCAGAGAGGAATGAACTATGTTCCGCAACTTCAGGTAAGATAGAAACTATTTTCTAAGAAGGATCCAAGTTAAGGAGAGAAATCTTCAGACATTGGAGGGTCTTAGTTGAGTTGTGGTGAATAGAGTTTGTGGGAGTGGGTGGGAACTCATGAGAGGCATTGTTTCTTTCAGCTGTTTGCTCATGAAAAGCCAAGAAGGTGATTAGAATAAAAATTAACTACTATCATTTTCAAATGAGTACAAAAGGCCACAGATGAGCCTACAACTGAACCTTATCAAATTTAGCTAAGGAAAATATCACCTATCCAATGGGGGACAAGTTGGTTTATGTCCCCATGTAGCAGCAAGCACCCCAGAGTCCCCAGGGTGGGCTGCCAACACAGGTTCTTGGATCTGCTTTGATAAAGGAAAGCAACTCAAAATGGGTTAACAAGCTTACTTTAATCAGTCAAATATGTATCGTTTACCTAGTTCAGGGGGAAAAGGTCAGCACCCTGAACTTCAGAGTATACAGACAGAATTATCAAGACAGAGAAACAGATCAAGTAGACAGATTTCCAAACTGTCCAACCATTACATCCATACCAAATCAACATCTGGGTTTTTCAAAGCCGGGGGACTCTCAACAATGGCTTCCCAAAGTCTCATCTGATCAAATCACAGAACACTCCTCAAAGTGAGCCCCCAAACAAAGCCTCAAATCAGGGTTTATATAGCCTTTTCCTGGCTCAGAGAATGTAACAACCTTCTGGACCCACTGGCCAATCAAAAAATATCTACTGAAAAACAAGCCTCCCACCCCAGGGTCCAGGTGCACTTTAGCCTAGGGGCAGGGAGGATCTTAAAAATTTACATTCCCATTACACCCCAAGATCTCAGACCAGGGGGCCTGTGCTCAATAGTTCTTTCACATTTTTCAAAAAAAGTTCTGTTGATGCCTTTAGTTTTTATACTAGACTAATTTTCTGATTTTTTTCCTTCCCTCTCACATACTGAACTTTCTTTGTTAATCAAGAAAAACAATTAAGCAGAAACAAACAACAAACAACACAGTGATTGTATCTGGTAGTGTACATTATATTTTGTTCCCATAGTGTCCTACCTCTCTACTGAAAGGAGAGGTGCATGTTTTATCAGCTATTATTTAGACTTGAGTTACTTATTTAGAGTTTAATTGCCTTTTAGATTGTTTATATTTATATTTTTGTAATAGTTGTACACATTGTTCTCTTGGTTCTACCTATTTCTCTGCCTTAGTTCAAGTAAGCCTCTCTAAGTTTCTCTGAAGTCTTCAGATTTCCATTTCTTTTTTTTTTCTATTTTGATTTTTTGGAGGGGGGAGGACAGTGAAATTGGGGTTAAGTGACTTGGCCAAGGTCACATGGCTAGTAGGTGTCAACTGTCTGAGGCCAAATTTGAATTCAGGTCCTCCTAACTCCAAGGTGGGTGCTCTATTCACTGAACCACCTAGCCACTCCCAGATTTCCATTTCTTAGAGCACAACAAAACTCCATTATATTCACAGACCACAATTTGTGGATCTAGCCCCCAGTCAAAGAACACATACTTCTTTTACAGTTTTTTAGCATCAAAAGTATTGGTATGAATATTTTAGTACTTATGGGTTGTTGTTTTTTTTACCTTTTTGAGGCATCCTCTTTTTTCAAACCAATGAATTTAATATATATTAAGCAACTACTAAGTGCAGAGAACTTTATTCCTCCAAAAAATACTAATATTTTAAATGTTTCAGTTTGTTTTATTGAGTGAATTGAGAAATGTGAGGTCTTTGATGAAGTTAGTTACTTGCACATAAGAAGTACCCCCAAATTGTAGTCATTATACATATTTTTTACTGGTTTATGATTCTCTTATTTTTCATATCCATTGTGATGATATAGTAATATTATGTACATTTATGTGTCATAATTGGCTTAACCATTCCCTTATTGATAGAGTATAGTTTTTTTGCGACTACAAAAATTGTTGCTATGAATATTTTGGTACATATGGAACCTTTCTTTTTATCATTGACCTCCTTTGGGCACACACCTAGCATTCTCTGGATCAAAGGGTTTGGAAATTTTCAAGCCAGGGGAGGCTAGGTGGCGCAGTGAGTAAAACGCCAGCCCAGGAGTCAGGAGGACCCGATTTCAAATCTGGCCTCAGACACTTAACACTTACTAGCCATGTGACCTTGGGCAAGTCACTTAACCCCAATTGTCCCGCTGTCCCCCCTCCAAAAAAAAAAGAGAGAGAGAGAAACTTACCCAGGGTAGCCAAAAAGCAAAAATATAAAAGAATACTTCCAATTTCCTTTCCAGAATGATTAGACTAATTCACAGTTATATCAAGAATATCTTAATGGGCTTGATTTCCCATTGCCCCTCCACCACTAACTATATCCATCTTTTGTCATTTTTGCCAATTTTCTGAGTCTAAAGCAAAATATTAGAGCTATTTTGATTTGTATTTTCTTATTATTTTTGATTTGGAACACTTTTATATCATTGTTAATAAACTATAGTTCTTTTTAGAATTTTGTAACATCCCTTGGCAGGGCAGCTAAGCAGGTCAAGTATTGGGTTTAGAATCAGAAAGACTCATCTTCAGGAGTTCAAATCCAGACTCAGATACTTACTATATTTGCAACCCTGGGCAAGTTACTTAACCCTGTTTGCTCAGTTTTCCCATCTGAAAAATGAGCTGGAGAAGGAAACGGCAAACCACTCCAGTATCTTTGTCAAGAAAATTCCAATTGGGGTCATGAAGAGTCAGACACAACTGAAAAAGGACTGAATAACAACAAAATATCCTTTGACAACATATTTATTGGGAAAAATTTTTTTTCATGTATACATATTGTCTTAAATAATTTACTTGTTGATTCTCTGGAGTTTTCTAAGTAAACCATCATGTAATCAGCATGCAAGGATAATTTTGACACCTCTATACTTATTTATACATTTCAGATGTTTAATTGATATTTCCAGGATTTATAGAACAATATCAAATTAAAATAGAAAGAAGCATCATTGTTTTTCCATTGTATTTATTGACAAACTTATGTTTCTGTCTACTTTTTATTGAAAGTTCATTATTTTATTTTTATGATTAAGCTCATTGTTTCAGTGTACTTTAATTTAGATTGGAACATACTATTTCATTCCTTCCCCAAATTTCTTGAATGTGGAGTAATTGATGTTCCTTCATATTTGAAGAACTTCCTCCTAATTTATTTATTTATTTTAATCAATTGGGGTTAAGTAACTTGCTCAAGGTTACACGGCCAGTTATTTCTGGGTGTGGTGCTGAGTATCTGAGCCCGGATTTGATCCAGGTCATCCCGACACTGGAGCCGGTGCTCTTACTCACTGAGCCACCTGGCCTCCCCTAAGCAATTGGGGTTAAGTAACTTGCTCAAGGTTACACAGCCAGGTGTTTCTGGGTGGGTGCTAAGTGTCTGAGCCCGGGATTCGATCTCCAGGTCATTCCAACACTGGAGCTGGTGCTCTTACTCGCTGTGCTACCTGGCCGCCCCAAAGCGTGTGTTTGTTTTGATTTTGGGTTTTTTTTTTGCTTTTTTTTGGAGGGCAATTGGGGTTAAGTGACTTGCCCAAGGTCACACGGCTAGTAAGTGTTAAGTGTCTGAGGCTGTATTTGAACTCAGGTCCTCCTGACTCCAAGACTGGTGCTCTATTCACTGTACCACCTAACCACCCCACTCCTAATTTATTTTTTAAAAGTTTTTATTATTAAAGCTGTGAGATTTAATCGCAATATGCCCTAGAGTTTCCAAAAGTTGTTTTTTGTTTGTTTATATTTTTTCTTGCAGCAATCTGTGAATTCCACTAATCAGTTTTTTGCTGTCTATATTAAAACAAATTTGGATAGTGTTCTATTAATTCCTGAAATATGTTATTGAGTTTATTTTATTATTTTTAGCAATCACATTCTGCTGAGAGCCCTGTTAATTTAGGTACTCTGTGTATCCCCTCTTCATGGTCAGTCATTTGGACTTGTATAGAATTTATGTGTTCTTGGCTAATATACAAATAAATTTTGCTTGACTTCACATGTATAATTGATATCCTATTGTTTGCCTTATTAAGAGGTGGGGAAGGAGAAAATTTGGAACTCAAAATTTAAAAAAAATGAATGTTACAAACATTAAAATGGAATCGGGAAATATTTGATGAAATAAATACAAATACATTAAGTGTAAAAAAAAAGAGAGAGAAGTTATGTGTGTAGCAGCAAGCACCCCAAGCACGTCCTCAGGGTTTGCTGCCCATACAGGTTCTTGGATCTGCTTTGTTAAAGGAAAGCAACTCAAAATGGGTTAACAAGCTTACTTTAATCAGTCAGACATATATCGTTTACCTTGTTCAGGGGAAAAAGGTCAGCACCCCGAACTTCAAAGTATACAGGCAGAATTATCAAGACAGAAACAGATCAAGTAGACAGATTTCCAAACTGTCCAACCATTACATCCATACCCAGTCAACATCTGGGTTTCCACATCTGGGTTTTTCAAAGCCGGGGGACTCTCAACAATGGCTTCCCAGAATTCAGATCAAATCACAGAACACTTCTCAAAGTGAGTCCCAAAACAAAGCTACACATCAGGGCTTATATAGCCTTCTCCTGGCTCAGAAAATGTAACAACCTTATTGACCCACTGGCTAATCAAAAAGTATCTACTGAAAAACAAGCCTCCCTCCCCAGACTTCTGGTGCACTTTAGCCTAGAGGCAGGGAAGATTTTCCAAATTTGCATTCCCATTACATTTGGCCCCAAGATCTTTCATGCCCATAGCATAGACAATTTACTTTTGAATTAGCACTAAACATCTCTTAGGTCACATTTTCAAAGCACAGAAGTAAGTTACCAAAGTGGCCACTGGGCCTTAAACAAACACAAAGTACATAGCATTATCACCATTATCACTTCAGTTCAAAACAAGAGTTCAAATAAAGTTCGGGAGGGGGGGGTGTCCTTCCCCTCACACAGCTCCAGCCCCTGCTTCCAAGTACAGAGAGGGGGCTGAGCAACAAAACCAACAAGGTGGGGTCCCTGGGGATCCAAGACACTTCATCCCAGATGTTGGCTGGGTATGGATGTAATGGTTGGACAGTTTGGAAATCTGTCTACTTCATGTGTTTCTGTCTTGATAATTCTGCCTGTATACTTTGAAGTTTGGGGTGCTGACCTTTTTCCCCTGAACAAGATAAACGATATATGTCTGACTGATTAAAGTAAGCTTGTTAACCCATTTTGAGTTGCTTTCCTTTATCAAAGCAGATCCAAGAACCTGTGGTAGCTGCAAACCCTGAGGACGCTTGGGGTGCTTGCTGCTACAATGTGTTTTTTTAACCTTGTTGTCATTTGCTCCATTTCTACCAATCAGTTTCTTCAACATACACTTTTTTATGTGTTAAATCTATTTTTTCTCTCAGAGCTTCTATCTTGTTGGAGGGACTCTCCACCAAATATTCATTTTCCCCCTACTATTTATGTCATTTTAAAAAAATTCTGCATTTGAAAAATGCCCACTCTAACTTCATTCCCACTCTCTTGTATTTCTCTCTGAATCACACTAGAGCATCTTGAGGCCTTTCTATGGTTTCTGGGGATTGTCTTTTCATTAGGTATGTTTTGTATTTGTTCATTGTTCTCTGGCCTCTTTTAGATTCTTACTTATTTTTACCTTCTGTCTTTATGAGACTCTGTTGATTGATTTGCTTGAGAGCTAGGATTTTACTTGGATTGTCTTTTTTGACCTTGTAGCCCTGCTCTTAGATTTCTAGTCACTGGTCTCTGGTTTCTGTTTCACTCTTTGGAATCTCCCATGCCTGCATCGATTCCCTTGAGGTTGTGTTGTTAGTATTCTAGTTTTAGGGATGTGGGGAGTCTGACCCAGATTTCTGCCCAGAGTCAATTCCAGGGGGCAAATACTAGAGCCAGTAGAGTCTCCTTTCCCTCAAGCACAGAAGCTGTTTCCTCTCTAGATGGTTGTGATGAAGGTCTGAGCTACCTTTACCTTTTACCCCATCCTTGTCTGTTTACCCTCTTTTTCCTTTAAGTGGCTTAACAGGTCACCTGCAATTTTGATTTTTTCCTGCTATCAAGGTGCTCCATGATGCACAACTATATGGATCATCATGGGAGAATATTGTCAAAAAGGTTGAAAGTACTACACTTTTTTTTTTGCTTTTTGGAAGGCAGTTGGGGTTAAGTGACTTGCCCAAAGTCACACGGCTAATAAATGTGTCAAGTGTCTGAGGTCAGATTTGAACTCAGGTCTTCCTGACTCCAGGGTCGGTGCTCTATTCACTGCGCCACCTAGCTTCCCCAGTACTACACTTTCTTAAATGCTTTATAAACTTATTTCCTCTAAGTGAACTTTGAATCCATGTCATCATCCACCTAAGACTTGTATACCAATGCATGAATTCCTTGGATTAGCCATCAAACCACATACTAGAACTTAGACAATACATATTTTTCATCTATCTTGCTCTAGTGTGGACAGGCCAATCTTTTTGGAATAGGGAACATATAACAATGTATTGATGTCTTGAAGTGCAAAGAAAGATTCTTACTTTCCTACCTTTAAAAAGCATGAGGTTGTCCTGGACATAATTAGAAGACAATGTACATTGGCTGGCCGAAGATCAACCATACACTGTTGGTTATTAACAAGCAAGCTTCCAATTCTAAAGACTCAGTGAAGATGCCAGGAAAGCCCTAATGATTGTGACTCTTGGCAGCCTAGAAGGGAGTCACCTATGGAGGAAGAATCTAGCTTTTGAGAGGAGAATCACTCCTTGCTTCTTCTCTTATGCCTGTATTTGCAGGCATGAGGATGGCAGGGAGGGAGGACACTTATCTCTCCTCGATTTCCCATCTTTATTGGTCATGATGTTTGTAGCAATGTTCCACAACCTGTAAGAGACACTATACCCAGAAGGGAGAGAGCAAAGGAGTTGAGGTAACAATAAGTTTTATGACTTCTAGAGAAGGAAGAAGAGGAGAAAGAGAAGAAAGGAAAGAAAAAAAAAGGAAGGAAGGAAGGAAAGAAGGAAGGAAGGAAGAAAGGAAGGAAGGAAGGAAGGAAGGAAGGAAGGAAGGAAGGAAGGAAGGAAGGAAGGAAGGAAGGGAGGGAGGAAGGGAGGGAGGGAGGGAGGAAGGGAGGGAGGGAGGGAGGGAGGAAGGAAGGGAGGAAGGGAGGGAGGGAGGAAGGAAGGAAGCATGGAAAGCGGCATCCTCCAACTTCTGCTTGAATTGGCAGGTTGAGTTCCCAAAGGGCAGCTACTAGTCCTCTTAGATAACATGATAAAAACAATCAATACAAAATGTTTTCCCAAACACCTGGTTAATTCCTTCCCACGAATACACACATCATCCATGGGATAATGGACCATAATAGTAGTGAAGCACACATGTAAGAAATATGTGTGATGTGACAAAAGTTTAACTCACAGCTGCTTCCTGCTCTGGAAGTCTTCTTTCTTGTAGAAACCTCATACAGAAGCCTTTGTTGCTGTTGTTGTTGTTCACCCTTCATTATCAAAGAGGACCAATGACATCATAAGGGTAATGTCTTGACTTGCCAGTGAATCAGATTTAAGGGAGGCAGAGTTGGGCAAAGTCATTAACTTCCCTCTTTCCTCCTGAATCCAGAGGCAAGACAAAAGTCAAGATGACTGGGGCATGTAGGTGTCGCAGTGAGTAAAGTGTCAGCCCTGGAGTCAGGAGGACCTGAGTTCGGTTCCAGCCTCAGACACTTAACACCCATCCACACACACACACACACACACAAACTAGCTGTGTAACCTTGGGCAAGTTACTTAACCCCAATTGCCCTCCAAAAGGCAAAAAAAAAGTCAAGATGACTGTTTTTGTTGTTTGGTTTTCTTTTGTTTTTTGGAGGGCAATTGGGGTTAAGTGACTTGCCCAAAGTCACATGGCTAGTGTGTCAAATGTCTGAAGCCGGATTCGAATTCAGTTCCTCCTGACTCCAGGGATGGTGCTCTATTCACTGTGCCACCTAGCTGCCCCCAAGATGACTGTTGATGACCCATCTGTCCACTGTATAGTAACAATAATTGATAGTAATTCAAATGTGAAAGACTTAGCTACATTCATCAATACTATGATCCAAGACAATTTCAAAGGATCCATGACAGAAAATATTATCTACTTCCAGAGAAAGATTTGATGAACTCTGAGTGCAGATTGAAGCATACTTTTTTTTCACTTTCTTTATGTTTCTTGCTTTTTATTGTTTTGTTTTTCAGCATGCCTAATATGGAAATAAATATGCTTTGCATGTCTTCACATGTATAATTGTCATCATATTGCTTGCCTTCTCAATGGGTGGTGAGGGCTGGCAAGGAGGGAGAGAATTTGGAACTCAAAAATATTTTTTTAATGAATGTTAAAAATAAAGGGGGTTAAAGTATCAGTTCAGGTCTGGGTCCAAAAGCAAAACATTGTAAAGGCCACCTGCAAAATGTCCTCTTCACACACCCAGGAAAGACCTCTTTTTTCTCTCTTCTCTCTCTCCTCTATGTCTCTCTATCTCCTCTCCATCTCTGTATTTCTGTTCTCTCTCTGTCTCTCTCTCTGTGTCTCTCTGTCTCTTTCTCTGTCTCTGTCTCTTTGTCTCTGTCTCTCTCTCTCTGTCTCTGTCTCTCTCTGTGTGTCTCTCTGTCTCTCCTCTTTCCCCTCTCCTCTCTCTCTCTCTTTTAGAGAGTACAGTAAAGTGCAGTCCTAAAGTCAGGAAGACCTGAGTTCAAATATAACCTCAGACATTTAATAACTCTGTGAGTCTGGGCAAGTCACTTAACCTCGTTTATCTAAGTTTACTCATCTGTAAAATGGGAATAATAGCAGCACTTACCTTACAGGATTGTTGTGAAGATAAAATGAGACAGCATTTGTTTTTTAAAAAGTGCTTAGCAAAAAGCCTAGCACACAGTAGGTACTTTATAAATGTATATTCTTTCTCCTTCCCCTCTATGGGGCTACTGGCTGTGGGCAGCTCCAACTGCTGAAATTCTCTCCATCGTCTAAGAGAAGAAAGTGAGGAAGAGAGCCAGGAAAGGGGTCATTTTGGAATAGTGGCTAAATTTGGAAAGAAACAGTATATAGAGAAAAGTAGATCACTTTTCTGGGAAGCATTAGTAACACAAATGAGAATTGCCACAGAACTTTTGGGTCTTTATAGTGAGTCTTTGTGCCTAACCAGATGGTCAGAATTTCTGGTGACATGGTAGAGTGTGGGACATGGAATTAGGAGAACCTGGATTCAAAACTTGTGAGTTACATTCATATCCCAGAAGCTCTCTGACTCTCAATTTTCTCATCTTTAAAGAGGTGATCAGTAATAGACGGGCAGCTGGTCTCAGTTTCACCTCTGCCTTACATGGGTCTGTGACCATGGACAAATCACTTCATCTCTCCCAGTACCCCAGGTAACTCTCTAAAACTAAAATCATATCACAGAGAAGATGTCAATCGGAGCTAGTGGATAAAATTTCTCACTGGAAACTCCCTATAAAATCATAACTCTAGTTAAAAAAAAAAAGAGGGGGAATAATAACATTAACATGATCTACTTTATAAGGATATTATAGGGAATGTTGTTCAGTCATTTCAATTGTGTCTGATTCTTTGTGACCCCATTGGGGGTTTTCTTGGTAAAGAAGTGATTTGCCATTTCCTTCTCCAACTTATTTTACAGATGAGGAAACTGAGGCAAACAGTGTTAAATGAGTTGGCAGTTGGGAAAGAAAGCTATGGAGGAAGAATCCAGCTTTTGAAAGGGTTGTCACTCCTTACTTCTCCTTTTATACCTGCATCTGTAGACATGAGGATGGGGAAAGGGGGGTGGCATTGGGATTTAAGTATCTGAGGTCAGATTTGGACTCATGTCTTCATGACTACAGGCTTGGCATTCTATCCACTACACCACCAAGCTGTCTAAGATTGTTAGGAAAAGTTATTATCTAAGTTGACCTGATTACTATTTCATTTCTGATAACATATTTGATAACCTTTTAGCCTAGATTTAGACAGTGAGTTACCCTTAAACTTTTATAAAAATAATAATAAGTGTGAGTGGTTTTGTGATTTTTTCTCAATTGTTGAGGGCCCAGGGGGTAATCAGACAATGCCATCTTTTATCTACTTGAAATATAAAAAAAAGATTTTTATGTGTTTAATAAAAATACCATTATGCTCTCAAATATGGGGATGGAAGGGGTTGTATGTCTGAACTGTATAAAATGAGGGCTGTGGAGCGGCCAGGTGGCTCAGCGAGTAAAAGCACCGGCTCCAGTGTTGGGATGACTTGGGGTTCAAATCCCAGCTCAGATACTTAGCACCACACCCAGAAATAACTGGCCGTGTAACCTTGAGCAAGTTACTTAACCCTGATTGCTTAAAAAAAAATAAAAATAAATAAAATGAGGGCTGTACTAAATAATTATCCAGTTGATTAAAATAATGAACATAAAGATAATTCAAAAAGAGACCAAAATCTCTCACTTTTAGGTTTTTAAAATAATGATAATAATAACAATAGCTAGCATTTAGCATTCATAAACATGTTAAGGTTTGCAAAGCACTTTATATAAGTTATCCTTAAATTGTACATATAATTGTGACTGTATAAACTTCATCTAAGGGCAGCTAGGTGGCTCAGTGAATAGAGTGATGGTTCTGGAGTCTGAAGGACTTGAGTTCTAATCTTGCCTCAGACACTTCATAGCTGTATGACTCTGGGTGAGTCACTTAATTGTGTTTGCCTCAGTTTCCTCATCTGTAAAATGAGCTGGAGAATGAAATGGCAAACCACTCCAGTATCTTTACCAAGGAACCCCCAAATGGAGTTGCAAAGAGTTGACCTTGACTGAAAATGACTGAACACACTCACACACACACACACACACACACACACCTCATCTAAGGGAGTTTAATTAAATCTTGTTCTCATTCATTAAAACAATGTTTGCCAAGCTCCCAATCAGATTATTTTACACTCCTCTGCCTTCTCTTCAACTTTTTCTTCCCAAATGGAAATCCAAGACTATGTAACATCTCATGCAACCACCCCAGAACTTGCCTACTCCTTTTTATTACTGTCCTTGAAATGTCTTCTTGAAATAGTGTCTTTGGGATCCCAACTAAATAGAGTTCTTAAAGTTAAGACATTACTGATTTATGAAATATATAAAATATAACATTGCCCATATTTTTCTTGATTTCCATTTGAATACATTCTAACATTTTTCTAGCTTTTTTTCTTTGATTGCCATTGGGTAGTGAGCAGACATCTTCATTGAGTCATGCATTTTTACAGCTCTGGAAGCTCTCCACAGATTCCTCAGAGCCAGCAGTTAGAAGCACTATAAATTGCCAAGGAGGCAAAAATAAAAAATAAAGTTTAGCAAACATCTTTCGACCAAGGTGACTGAAGACTTGGACGTGAGAAATAATTGGATCTAATTGTGAAGCCAATTGTTTATAGTAGAAACATGTGTAGAATTTATGTGTTTGCATGGTCTGTTCCACATTGACTATAGGCAGGGTTGGCCCTGAAGGACTACATAAATGAATTGTGATACAAGTAAGATTCCTTATTGGATAGAGTAGAGTGTTGGGAATAAATCAGCTGACAGTACTACTATCCAAAAACAGTGTTTCCTTCAAAAGCATGTCTGTAAAGTGGACAGGACTAGAGAAAGAAAACAAAGAAAGTAGCTAGGGAGTGTCAAACTACCTAAGCATTGTTTGTGAACATGGTGACAGCTGAGCACCTTGCGTTGGTCTTTTCAACAACCAAAGGACACTGTTGACATCCAAATATGGGAGTCACTTGAGGGAAAGAAACCTGCATTTTCATGGTTATTACAACAAGGCTTCAACGCTCCCTCTAGACTAAATTCTAGATAGTCTGGATTTTTTTCAGCTTCTGAAAGGAATAGGTTCAACAGAGAATCACTTCCTGGGAAAGAGTAATGACCATCATACCAAGATAGCATGAAGACTATCCTTGAAGAAACAAAAGGATCTTTATTGACTATATTCTATTGCAGTTTGGTTCCAAATTCCATTACCATGTTCTCTAGAAATCAGGCTCTGCATTTCTGTAATTTACAATACATTTCATGTAATTCAAAGAATGAATAAGGAGTGTGGCCTAGTGGATCAAGGGTTGGTCTTGGAGTTGGGAAGACTTAACTTCAAATCTTCTTTATGATATAAGCTTGCTCTGTGGCCCCAGAAAAATAAACCTGCTAATGTCTCAGGCAACTCTCTAAGACGATAAGTTATAGACCAGTCACTATCAGTCTTCATTGGCAGAGAGTTCCATTACAGGGCAGACACATGCTAATAAAATCATAGAGCTAAACAAAAAGAAATTTTAAAATATTCATAGAAGCCTGGAATCTTAAAACAGGAAAGTACTTTGGAAGTGATCTAATTAGTCCCCTATCTAAAGTATGAATCCTGCCTTTGACTTCCCTGACAAGTTTCTTTCTGCCTCTGTTTTCATAACCTCAATTTTTGGAAGACTCATTATTTCCTGAACCATCCCATTCTATTTTTTGACAATCCTAATTGTTAAAAAAGGTTTTTAAAAATATTGGGCAGAAATTACTTTCCTTGAAACTTCGTTTCCTGAGGGCCCAAATAGAATGTCATCTTTCTCCCACATGACAAGCCTTCAATAATTTCCAACATAGAATGCAGTCCAACTTCCTCATTTTACAGATGGGGAAAGTAGTAAGATAAGATTTGTGGATGACGGCTGTTCGGCTTAAACTATCAAGCATGTTGAAGTGATTTGCATGAGCTCCCCATTTCAACATCTCTTAAGGGAATGAGAGGTTCCACACAGTCTCTAGTAATGGACAATTCCTAGAATTTTCATTATTCCTGGACTGGTGGTTAATTCAGTTTCATTTCTGTCTTTAAAACAAAATGCCAGATTGCAGACAATCTAGCCCTTCCAAATTACAACCTCCCCAGCTCTTGTTGGACAGATGGAAAGGTAACTAGGGTCCATGTCTTGCTTTGCCTTGGCCCGTAACCGAGTATCGAGGCCTGAGAAGGGGTTGGGGAACAACAATGTAAAGACCGTTTGTATGCCCAGACCACTGCTGAAGGTGGTTCATACCTAAAGTTTGTGTTATGATATGCACCACAATCTTAGTCCATTCCAGATTCCTTCAGCTATTATGTGGGAAAGGAATCATAGTCCTTTGACAAGTGGAAATAGTAAAGGAGCCAAGGCTTGCCTTGGAAGCTAGTGCTCATGAAGAAACCTGACAGGGAAGAAAGCCATGATGCATAATCATGCAGTATCTATTTTGCTTCCAGTGGGGAAAATTGGGAGAGAGAGAGAGAGAGGGAAAGATAGAGAGACAGATAGACAGACAGACAGATAGACAGAGAGGAAAAAGCTTTGGGGAAACATAGGGGAGAGATCTTTGCTTTAGTCTCCAAAAGTCAGCGCAAATTGTGGAGCAACAGCTCGTGAATCCCTAGCATAAGACTTAAAGTTCAGGTGATTTAGGTGCTAAATTTTAAAGTCAGTCCATTGTTTCCTCTTGTGGCATAAAAATCATTATTGTACCTTTCAGGCTGTAGGAACAACTGTGAGTTTTAATAAAAGCCAATCTCTCTCCCTGTTGCCTTCATCGCTGTGTGAACCACAAAGATTCTGAAGATATGAGTATTTTCCATCAAAGGCTCTTTGGCAAAAAATCCTCCTAACAAAGAACAAGGCTCCAACTTTTTTTGGTAGTGATTTTACATACAATGCGCCTTAATTACTGGCAAGCTTGTCAAGAGCCTATTCCCACATGTGTCAACACTTCCTTAATGCACTGTAATTCATCATGTTAGCATGGCAGAAACAAGGTACTCTACATCTTTACACACATCCCTCTCCAAGCTCTGGTCCCAAGCTCTGTCTTACAGCCTCTAGTCTTCATCTGGTGAACAAAGAACAGACCCCGGCATCGAAACGGTAAGGCCCCTCGAGTCAATCAAAGTCATACATCACAGAGTACTTTATCCTATGCCTCACAACGCTGTCTAAATCCAAGAAGCCCTGCTTTATTGTGAAAAGGACATTCACTTAATAACAGCAGTAAATCCAGAAAGGCAGTCTAATTTTAGACAGAAAACTTGGCTAAGCAGGAATCCTATCATTTAACTCTCCTGACATTTTTATTCATTGAGTTCATTTTCATGCTAGTTGTGTGATTAAATGCAGATAGGGATTTATTTTCTTTTAATAAAAAAGTAGAGGATGGGGAGAAGGGTGATGGGGGTTTGGGGGGGGGTGATGGTGTGAGGAAAGAGAGGGAAGGACAAAAGCAGTCCAAATAGCAAACAATGCCTTTCAGATGAAAATAAATTAGCTTGAACTTCTGTGTGAAAAATTCTCTTTCTGAATCATCTTTTAACCCTTGGGTTCTTCCAGCAGAAGAGTCCAATTTGGAATCTGGCTGCCTTTTTCATCAGACTTAGGTCTGTGGCATGATTTAGGAAGCAAACAGTGAACAGAGAAGGGGCCCAATTTCTCAGAGCCATGTTGGAAGAGGAAATAGTTCTTGGTGATCCAGATCAGCGCACTTTGCCTTTGTTTTTGGTAGTTAGTCATATTGCTTATTTGACTCTTGTATTTCACTTTTATTGCCAATGAAATAAAAGATAAATTTATTCACCCAAGTTTCAGATGACATGAGATAACACCCAGATTATCTTTTGGGTAACACATACATTTTAGAGAGTTAAGTAGGAAGGGAACATGAAGACCATGGGACTAGAAGGCAGGAATTGCTATTGACTTGTAGCATAGTCCAAGGAAAACTAATTTTTTTCCCTTCTGTTTATCAGCTGCTCAACTGGTAATGTGTGTTAACTGACTGGCATGTCTCAGCAACATGCCCTGAGACATATTCTGCAGGTACCAGAATGGTATTTTCATTTGCGTGGGGAATACTCCTGATGTGGAAACTCACTCTACTGACTCAGATCAGCAGCGTTTATAAATTGTAGTATCTAAAACTTTTAGATACTTATCTGTAACTTAAAACTTAAAAGTTTTAGATACTTATCTGTAACATGAAAAGTTAAACGACTTACTCATGACTACAGAGCTTGAGTGTGTTGGAGTTAGGATTTGAATCCAAATCTTCATGTTTCTATTACTAGTCTCTTGTCCACTATGTAATACTGCTTCTCACTGACAAAATAGACGGCTTTAACAATGTCATCTTTGTCTGCTAGGAAAAATTCAACCATTTTGCCTGGCATCTTGAAATACAATGGGAAATGGGATACAGTATACAAATAACCCCCAGATTTGTAAGTTAGTCACCTGGAACTTAGAACTCATTTTCTCAAAGAGAGAAATGCTGTTTACGTGTTAGGATATTTCTAGGCTTACCTAACAAAGCCTATTTAACTAATCATGTATTTGAAGTATATGAGAACCAGGACTCTTCTGCCCAGCTCCCCAATTTAATGCAGTATGGAGAAAGATGTCTTTATTTTTCTCCTTCTTCCATCCTCCATGCTCAGTAACTTTGAATGGTAATAAAATTAGAAATATACATTCTCTCCCTGCTGAGAACCCATTCTAATGCTCTCTCTTTTTTTTTTTATTGATTGCCCTCCCATCCATTCCTTAAGATTTGGAAACCAAAGGAAGACTGAAGAAGAATGTCAGAGGATAAGCATGATCAAGTTAAGAGATCCACTCTCAACGAGAGGTCAGAAACCATCATATCTCGAAAGAATATCTACAAGTAGACTTTCTTTCAAATGACTTTTAAACACTTTGCACTGAAAGTATTTTCATCTATAAATTTATTCACATTGTCACTGTTATACATGTTGTATGCATAGCATTGTACTAGGGACTGAGAGTAATACAAAATAAGTCATACAAAAATATTTTTATTTTCCTCTAAGGGTAGCTTATGTATCTTGTATCTTTTATAAATCTGTATAAATACACGTTTCCTCCATTAAAGATAGGCTCTTCGAGGCCAAAACTGTTTTACTTTTGCCTCGGCATTTAACATATTGCTTGGCAAGTAGTAGTAGGCACTTAATAAATTCTTGTTGATTGATTGTATTCTTGGTCCCCCTGCCCTCTAAGGTTTTATAGCCTAGTCGAGAAGTCAAGACAATATGTGGCTGAGTGACAAAAGGAACAGTGCCAATAGAGAGGGCAATATAGTACAATGTGGAGGCAATGTAGGGACCTGGACGGGTGTTCAAACCAGGAGAATCATGACCACATGAAGTAACCCAAGGTTTTGATACTATAGGTTTCTTTGACATAAAAGATAGCATGGAATATGTGTGTATACATACAAATATACATAGACATATGTATATATATAATATACACATTTATGTATGAAATCATATAGACACTAATTAATATTACCAATAGCACATTGAGATGAATGTTTAATCATGTTTTGTAAATGAAAATGTAAGAACCCACACTAAAGAATTTTATGGAGTTCACAAAGCAATGTAAGAACTACTACCCACTGAGGCAGACTTTGATTTCTGGTTCTGAAATGTTGTGTTGTATCCATTATGAACTAATTTTATAAAATATTATTGCCTATAGTTTGTTTTATCTTGTTAAATGGCACTGATATTCTTATTTCATTCTTATGCCTGGAGTCAGGAGGACCTGAGTTCAAATCCAGCCTCAGAAACTTAACACAAAACTAGCTGTGTGACCTTGGGTAAGTCATTTAACCTCAATTGCCCTACCTTCCCTCCTCCAAATATATATATATATATATATATATACACATATATATATATTTAAAATTGAAAATGAGAATTTTCTGAGGTAGGATTACAATATGTCAGAAATGAAGGGGTGTTAGAGATTACCTAATCCAACCTTCTCATTTTACAGAAGAGGCAATTGAGACCAAGCAAGGTCAAATGACGTGTCCAGAGTCACATAGATAATTACTTACACAGAAAGGAAGAGAATCAAGATCTCTAGACTCCTACTGAGTTCTTTGAATTAAAATAATATACATTTGTTGCTAGACCAAGCTAAAAATTGTTCAGTCCCTTATTGTACAATCCCTTCTTGATATCTTGTCAAAAAGAGCGCTATCTTAGGAGATTTTGATGGTAATAAATGAAACTGCATTAGGAAGAACGCTTTTTGACTTGTTATGCTCTTAAAGTGAGGTCTACAGACTGGAAAATAGTTAAGGAAGGAACTAAAAAAAATGATGTATCCCTTGTTTGACATTGGAATAGGGGCCTAAGGAGGTTGTAGGAACTGAGGGAACAGAAGGAACTTTCAGGTTAGGAAACTTCAGCTAGAATCAGGTCTCTGACACTTTTCAATTCTATAATCACAAACAAGAAATTAAACAGTTAAGAACCTCTGTCTCATCATCTGTAAAATGTAAGCTGCCTCCTTCACAGAGTAGTCCTGACAAAAATACTTAATATACTTAATTTTAAATTTTTTTCCCATGTGGCAGAATATAGAGGATAAAACAATATGTTTCTATTTCAAGAAATCCTATATAATGAATACCACACATTATTTACAAAAGTATCCATCTTCCTTGTACGTTTTCTTTTGTCCTCTATTGTGCACTTTTTACTTTATTTTTACTTAATATACTTTCAAGGTTGTCATTCAGTTTGTTAATTCTTGTCTAGGTTTTTGTCTCTGAAAGTAACAAATGGGTTCACCTTTGAATCCCCAAAGCATTTATTAGGGACTCCAAAGGATACACTCCGACGTTTCAGTGGAACCCTGATCTCAGATATGTGGATATTCCTTCCAATGATGCAGGTCACAACCCTCCCACCCTTACCCCCCATGTGTGACTTTTTCATATCTTCCCATAAATTCTCCTAAGAGAGTCTACCCAATATTCAGTGGGCCTTTCTCAAATTCTCTTGGCCCCTCCAAGATACCAATGGAACACATGGACTCCCTTAGTCACACAGTGGTCATCCCTTACTCTGACCACATTACTGTCTCATCTCTTTTGGTCAAATGTTTGGTCAAATGTCGACTTCTTCCAATGGTTTTCCTCATACCATTTCTTCTGAGTAATTCCTTGTTTACTATGCTCTTAACCTACCACATAAGAACCTTTCCAGGCCCTTCATGCACTCCTGTGAAAAGACCAACAGAACTTTAACTTCTGTGTTACTTTTGATAGTCTGACCTCTGGAGAGTAATACTGTACCTCTTTTTTATGTATATGAGGATATGATTTTGTATTTTAGGATTTTTAAACTAAAAGTACTATTCTTTCTCATTTTGAGTCAGGGATTCTTTAACTGGAATCCACGGACCCCAAATTATATACATAGATTTGGATACATTTCAGGTGGTCTATGTAGATGGTTTTTGTTAATATTTTGAAAACTTGTTCAACATTATTGATTTCCTTTGTAATTCTGATAATAATCCATAGACTTCACCAGGCCTGTAAAAGAATCCATCACCCCAAATAGGTAAAGAACCTTTGCTCAAGGATGGACTTTTCCCATTCAAAAAGAAAAAGCCAGAATGCTATTTTGAGAGTTGCCTCACCACCACAATCTGTAGAATTGCCACATTGTTACTACAATCTGCATATTTGGAGGCCTGAAGTATATTGCTCCCCTCTCAAGCTGGCCCCAAAGAATATTGTTTAATAAGTCTCCTTTGGATACATCAGTCTTGTGCCCGCATCTCCTTTTCTTCTCCCTTGTGAGAATCCTTTGGTTGTCACATAATCACTCAACGGAAGAGTCATTTGTTCCTAAGTGGAGGAATTAAACTGGGCAGGAGAAACGGACCAAGACTTCTCTCTAGTCCAACTTGAATTCTCAGAGACGTCATGAGGCAGAGACAGGATTTGGAATCAAGGGCTCCGACTCCAAATCCATGGATCTTTCCATTGTATCTACATGTCCTGTTGAGAAATTACTTCCTAGGGCAATATACCTTGGTCTTCTCAGTGTATTTTTAGTGATAGGCTCTGGCCACTGAAAGGTTTGTAGGTCATGTCTGGGTGGGATTCCTTTATTGGCCAAATGTATATCTAATTTATGTAGGAGATCAGCATATATAGCAAAAGAACTAACTACAATGGAAACCCTTTAATTTACCTTAGAAACACATGGAAAGGTTATTTATTATTATTCTCTTTTTAAAAAGGGTATATTTTTACCTTTTTTGCAATGGTTCAGGGATAGTACTCTTAGATAGTGATAATAATAGTAAGTTAATATTTATATAGTATTTACTTTGTATAGTTCACACACATGTACTTCATATATTTACTTTATATAGTAAGCACTTTCTAAATAATATTTCATTTAATCCTCACAACAACTCTGGGAGGTAAGTGCTATTATTATCCCTATTTTAAAGATGGGGAAACTGAGGTCAAGTAACTTAGCAGGTTACACAGCTAATCAATGTCTGAGGCTGGATTTGAACCCAGGGTTTCCTGACTCCAGGCCCAGAGCTCTATCCATGAAATGAGTTAGTTACAAAATGAATTAGCAAACTTTCTGTGATTCCATGCTAAGCTGATATGTATCAGAAGCAGGAAAGTTAATCTACTATGCTTACATTCTGAGTCAGTTTCTAACCTACCTTTTCCTGAACTTCTTAAAGACCTTAATAAGAAGGAAAAAAATAAGTATAGTTTTCAGTTGGTAGCCTGAGGGGAAATAATTTTAACAGTAGCTGGGACTAAGCAAAAATGCAAATTTTTAGTAGGAGAGGGAGGGAATCTGACTGAAGAGCTTATAGCTATGTTATTTAGAATGCAAACCACTGGATACTTAGGCATAAATGCCACCCAGGAAGCCCCTGCCTTGCAGGAAATTCTGGAAAGGAGGGAGAACATGAAAGGAAGCAAGAGGTATAGTCTGCAATTAAGAAAAGATGGATGATAATGCATGTAAATGCCCTTAAAAGTGTAAGGTATTATCATAAAGGGACTTTTCTGGAAGTTTTGCTTCAAGGGCCAGATTTTGATCTTGGATTTAGCTGGCAGGAGTGAAACCATCTGTAGAAAAGCTCTTTACCTTTCATTAGTGCACCAAAAGAACAATTCAAAATATTCTGATTTCCATAACAGTACTCTTTTTCCTGAACGATGTACCCAACTGGGGGGATTGTTGCAATTTCTAAGGATTTAGTTTTGCCCAGTGTGGTGGAAAGCTTGGGAGGACAGCTTGACAGGGTATTTGAAGATCATCGTGGAGGATGAAGACTAGCTAGGGTCATCAATCATGTGTAACACAGAGTTATTATGGGAAAAAAGGCAGAAGACAACACAGGCTGAGGAAACGCTCATTGGTGGACAGTGATGGACCTTATCCCATAGAAAAAATCCCAAAGGAAGTGGCTGTATTCCTATCATTTGAGTCATGAGATCGTAAGACCATAGGTTTGGAACTAGAAAAGACCTTAACGGTCAGCTAGTCCAGACCTCTCCTTTTGCAGATGAGGAAACTGAGGCCAAGAGAAGTTAAATCCCTTGCCAGAGATCATACATTCAAGCTCAGGCAAAGTCCTGGAGGCTATTTTTATATAAAAATGTTTCTTTACTTGTTGGGACATGGACAAATGGCCTACACATGTATTTTTCATTCATTTTTTTTCTAATTCTTGGGCCAGGGAGCCAGAGGTACGCTGTTAGATTATACTTGGCAGGCAGTATAGCGACTTTAAAGGAAAGTGAAATGTCCATTTCTTCAAAGTATGCATCTAGGATTATTTGGAGGGAGATAGAATGGTGCAGTAGAAAGAACACTGTTTCTTGAACCACAGGATTCAAGGATTGGGTTCAAATCCTATCTCTGACACTTCCTATTTGATTATGAAAGACTCACTTCACCTCTCTAGGCCTCAGTTTCCTTATCTGTAAAATTGTGAGATTGGATAGATTGCCTCTGAGGTTCCTTCCAGTGCTAGAGCCGTAAATCCCATGAACCTAAAAATGATTAAGCACCTAGCACCAAATGAGATCATATATGCAAAATGCTTTGAAAGTGCTATTTAAGCATTAACTCTCATTGTTATTAGTGTGGAAATGGAACATGGTTTGGGAAAGAAAGGCTAGAAATGGAAGTTTCAAAGCAAACATATTCCTTACAAAATAGCTTTGAAGAGAGAAAAGGGAATTGATCACTCATTGTTCAGTGGTTCAGGTGATGTCTGTCCACAAGCTGCAATTAAAAAATGAGATTGTAGCAGGATGAAAATAGGAAACTATACTTTTAAAAAAGTAGAGTGGTCCATGTCAACCTGAATTCTCTTTGGCTTTAGATTACAGGGACAAACAAATAGAATGTTCCAGAAGACATACTAAATCAGGTCACATGCTTCAATTAATCCTTCATCCATATGGGCAAATTGGAATGGGAAGCAGGTTGGGTGGGTACTCAGGGGAGAAGGACTCAATTATTTTGATTTTCCATTCACTTGATACTCCTTCAAAAGTTCAGATTTTTACAACAGCTAGGTGGCACAGTGAATAGAGCACTAGCCCTGGAGTCAGGAGGACCTGAGTTCAAATCCAGCCTCAGACTCTTAACACAAGAAACTAGCCGTGTGACCTCAGGCAAGTCACTTAACCCCAATTGCCCTCCAAAAAGCAAAAAAAAAAAAAAAAGCATTTATTAAGTGCTCACTGTGCGCCAGACAATATACTAAGAGTTGAGGATAGGGGAAGCTAGGTGGCACAGTGAGTAGAGCACCAGCGCTGAAGTCAGGAGGACCTGAGTTCAAATCCAGCCCCAGACACTTGACACTTAACTAGCTGTGTGACCTTGGGCAAGTCACTTAACCCCAATTGCCCTGCCTACCCCCCTCCAAAAACAAAAAACAAACAAACAAAAAAAGAGTTGAGAATACAAATGAAAAAAGCAAGACAGCCCCTGTCCACAAGGAGCTTATATTCTAAAA
Organism: Petaurus breviceps papuanus; assembly: GCF_028583685.1. Classification (NCBI taxonomy): domain Eukaryota; kingdom Metazoa; phylum Chordata; class Mammalia; order Diprotodontia; family Petauridae; genus Petaurus; species Petaurus breviceps. Next base: position 1,437,890 of record NW_027187281.1, on the reverse strand, counting down.
GTAAAATCCAACACATATAGGGAATAGATGATCAGGGATGAGGTGATTTGGTCTGACAAGTCACAAGATGGCAAGTGGAAGGGGCCTTTGCATCCATCTACTCCAACCTCCTAATTTTATAGGTGAGAATTTGGGACTCACAGAAGTTCAGTGAGTTGCCCAAGGTCACACAGGGAGTAATAGAGAGAACATTCAAACCCAGGTTTTCTGACTCTCAAACTAATATGACTAAGTTCCAACTAGTATGAGTAAAAAATCCCCTAAAATGATCTCATGTATTCAAATTTACCCTACTGAAAGTTATAATTATGTAATAGATGATAATTGGTTCCAGTCCAATGCAAATTTGCAGGAGAAATTCAAAAAATGCACCACTTCATGGAATTCATTACTTTCACTAATTAAGACCTAACATTTTTCTTCCTATTATGCCATGGTTCTGCTGCCTCCATTTTCATGTGAAGGATCCAGATAAATGAGAGAAAGCTTTTTTGTTTGTTTGTTTAAATTGCAATTACTTTAAGCTTCCTCCTTACTTTTGCATTTAGATGTTCAGGGCATGCAGCTGTTTATGACCTGGCCACTAAGACATTCCTTTTATCTTCTCTAATCTTTTCTTAGGCACTGACACATTCTGGAACCATGAGTATGTCTGTGATCCAGGGTTTCCAGACCTGCAATAATGAGTAAGATTTGGCGTACCTTAATTTTTCTGTTCATCCATTTTCATGTGTCAAACTAAACCTAGATTTATGATATATATTCTTAGATTTGGCTTCTAAATCCAGCTGTACTCTCCTCTAGTCAGCAAGCTGAAATGTTTTCTTCTCATGTATGCAATTAAGTCCAGTGTATTAGGCCGCTCAACATAAAGAAGGGTTAATACACAATAAGCATAGCTAATCAGAGTGTCTGCATAACTTCTCCCAAACTTCTGGCTCCTCCTTCTCTGCCTATGAATACATCCAAGTCTGTACATTCTGAAACAAACAAACAAACAAAAAACCTTTACTAGCTCCAAGAGTAACACTACTTATTGTCTGATGCCTCTTTTCCTCTTCTCAGCTAAAATTCATTGAAAAAGAAGTTTACCCTTGGTGCTTCTACTTCCTTTCTTCTCCCTTTCCTTTTCTACAATATGGTTTGCAACCTTAATATTGGACTGAAATTGCTCTTCAAGTTACCAGGCATCTCTTCATTGCCAAATCTCATGGCCTTTCCTTTGTCTTCGTCTTTTCTGGACTTCTCTGAAGCATTTGACTATTGACCACTTCCTTCTGGACTTGCTCTCTTTTTTGGGGGGATGCTGCTCTCTTTGGTTCTTCTCCTATTTTCTGACCTCTCCTCAGCCTCCTTTGCTGACTCTTCATCCATGTTATGCTCACTGAGTTGGCTCTGTCCTAGGCTGCCTTCTCTTTCCTCTTTCTACTCTTTCACTTCATAATCTCATTAGTTCCCATGAGCTCGTTATTATCTCCATGAAGATGATTTCCTGACCTGTTTATCCAGTCCCAGTCTTTCTTCTCAGAGGCAGTCAGGTGGCTGAGTGGATATAACACTGAGTCTGGAATCAAGAAGACTCATCTTATCTCAGATACTTACTAGCTGCGTGACTCTGAACAAGTCACTTAATCCTGTTTGCCTCCATTTCCTCCTCTATAAAATGAAGTAGAGAAGGAAATGATAAACCATTCTGGTATCTTTGCCAAGAAAACCCCATGGACAGTACGGTCAACAGGGCCATGAAGAATTGGACACAACAGAACAACAATGAAGTATCTCTTCTGAACATTAGGCTTTTGGACACTTCAAATTGGATTTACTATAGGAATCTACTCAACATATTTAAAACTAAACTCATCCCCACCCCCCAAAATAATCCCTTTTCCAAACTTCCCTATGACTATCAAGGGGACTGGCATCATTTCAGTCATCCCCTGAGCCAGCAGCTTTGTTCAAGTCCTCATTCGTGACTTCTTATCTGGCCTATTGCAATAGCCTTCTACTGGGCTCTATACTGTCCTCCTCTGCTCCGATCTGTCCTCTGCTCAATTGCCAAAGTGACCTCCCAAGCCCTAGGTAGGTCTGACCATATCTCACCACTTCCCCGTGACTCAATAAAATCCATTGGCCTTTTACTGACTGAGAAGGATAAAATAGAAATTTCTCTATATGGAATTTAAGGTTCTTTCCCTCTCTCCCCTTCCTCTTTGCCTAATCTTAATGTCTCACTCCCTCTACATGAACTGGTTGGCGCTTTACTCCAATTTAATTAAAACACCGTGCATGCTTAGATATGTACTCTTTGATCCAATGATACTGGCCATTCCACAAACAACACACTCCATTCCTCAGCTCTGGATGTTATCTCTGTCTGTCCCCCATGCCTGGAATACTCTCCCTTCTCCACTGAATACTGATCTCCATGGCTTCCTGTAAATCTCAACCAAAATCCCACCTCCTATTAGAAGCCTTCCTCAGTCCTTCTTAATTCCAGTGTCCCTTCCTCAATTCCTCTGTCAGTTATTTGCTATCTATCCTCTATGTAGTTTTGCAGGGTATATAGGTGTTCAGAAAGGACTAGCATCTCTGTTGTGAGGACAGCAGAGCTGAGCGCTTTTCAGGGCTGATCACCCACCTTTGGCATCTACCTGGTGCTCAGCTCTCACCTGTGGCTCCAAGAAACTGCAACACACACAGCAGTATGAGAGTAACTGACAGGCCTCAGACCCAATGGTGAGTTAGGGGGGGGATCTACCCCAAGCATATGGAGACTTCCTTTGGTGAAATGAGCAGATGAGAACAATGACCACAAATGCACCTGAAGCAGGGACTATGGGGTACTTAGGGCTTGGTCAGGTATTGAAGACCTCAAGGTCATCTACTACATACCTGGCCATTGCAAGTTATCTTGACTTTAGTCTTGCTACTGGAAGAGAGAGTGACCAACTCCACCTCACTCAAATCCAATTCATGCACTAGTCAAGATATTACCCTGTGATGTCGTGGGTCCTCTTCAAAAATAAAGGATGAACAACGCCACTTTGCTTTGCATACGTGTGTTCGCACATTGTCCCCCCCAACGTTTGTAAGCTCCTTGAGTCAAGGACTATCTTTTTGTCTCTTTTTGTATCCTCAGTACTTAACACAGTGCTTGGTACATAGTGGGCATTTCATAGATGCTTATTGAATTGAATTATTGCCTGAATTCTATATGCCTGTCACTATGCTAAGTGCTATAGATGTAATTAATCCTGATTGCCTTCAAACAAACAAACTCTCAGAGGCAGTGTCATATGGTGGAAAAAGCCTTGACTCTGGATTCAGAGAACCTGGGATCATACTTGGTTTGGTACCTAGTACTGTACTAAGTTTTGTAAAAAAAAAAAGCAAGGTAAAGAGGTAAGAAAATAAAGGCAAATACCAACCATTTCTGATCTTGGGAGTCTTTAAGAATATAGCAATGACATGCTTACCATCAGTGTATACACTCTAGCACACACAGACACAAACACACACTCATGCCACAGAAAATTCAAACGCAACATGATGCACTATATTTTTGTGAGTGTACCTTTTACATTTATGGGGCAACCCTATGAAATATGTATTTTTAAATAAACATAACTCTGCTGTTATTAGCATCCTTCCTTTGCTCATTGAGGAAATCAATGAAGACAGAAGTGAAAAGGGGGAAAAAGAAAGTTGATATAATTGTGCAGAAGGTGGGGGGGGCAAGACAGAGACTTGTGGCAGAGTAGGTGAGTACTGAGCTTGGAATTAAAGGGCTTGATTTTAAATCCTGGTTGTGTTTCATAGTAATTGTGTGACCTTGGGCAAGTCTCATATCTTCTCATGGCCCAGTTTCTTTATCTTTATTTTAAATTACTTCTTGGGTTTTTTCCCAACTCAAAAGGCTGTGTGACTTGTGTGATACTGAGTGACTATGCTGTACCCAAAAGCCCTATGCAGCATCTCCATTAATCCATCAAAGATTTAGGATGATAAATATTTATCTTACTCTCTTGTCTCGTATGCTGGAACAGAGTTCAACTCTGAAGCATGAGATAATCATTTCTCTGAAGATAAGTCTCTTGTCCAAATTAAATTCTTTCCAGTTGCTTCCAGGGCCTTTATAGCTTGAACGAAAAAAAAAAAACCCTGGAAATTCAGTATTTTCTAAGACCTTGTCTTCTTCCTGGAGTAACCCTGGATTGAACCAGTGACCAACAAACCCATGTACATTCCTTTCAGAGAACACCCTGACCTGACTGTCCTGGCAACAACGCATGCATATCTTTTAGATGTTTGGTTATTAGAGAGCCTCATATCTTGATGCTTCTATAGAGAGGTTTTGCCTTTAATTTGTGGCTTACTGGCTTTTGTCATGTGCTGAAAATTTATAACATCATTGCTGCAAATTTATTGTCAGAAAAATGAAAACAGAAGACTCACATCGCCTGCTGATTCTTCTTCTTCTAATGTTCCTGGACAGTTTATAATCTTTTTTAACAGTAAAAAATAGAGAAATAGGAGAGGTTGTCAAAGGAATTTTAGCTCTCATTTTCAGGCTATTGTGTGTCTATACCCGACCAATATTTCCCTCACACCCAGGAAACTTGTAAGAGGAAGAGAACCATGTTTTAACTCTGTACAAAAGTGAACCATGTTTACCATGTTCATAGGACTTTGAGTTGAAAAAGATCTAAAATGAGCTGGTTTAGCCCCCTCATTTTACAGGTAAGAAAACTGTGGCCTAGAGAACAGTGATTTGCTCTAGGTAATTGGGGCCACAACAACTACACAGCTCTGTGTATTTATATATGACATGCCCATAACTATTGGTTGTGGATATAAGTACTGTTTGTTTTGTCTTTGTATCCCTAGTACATGGCATAGTGCCTTGAACATACTAGGCAATTAATAAACGCTTGAGAGATTTGATTAGATTGCATTGCCAATAACCAAGAAAATGATGAAATTAATGTGGAAAGGTATTGTTGTTCTTTCTGTTTGTTTTTGGAGGAGTGCCTACATGGAAAATAAAGTAAGATGTTTTTCTTTTTTGTTAATCAACCAACTCACTTATTATGGGCTGTTCTCTGCTCCAGGCACTAAGTTGGGTGTTGCTCCTTGTCACCCAAAGGGATTTGTTACTATATCTAAGACAAAGAGAATGACTCTAGTGATGAATGTTGTGTGTGGTCTCTTTGAGAGTGGCCCTTGAATGGGCTATCATTCAAAGACTACAGCTGAGGTTCAGTGAGACAGACAGTTCCTAAAGGAGAAGTAATTTGGCCAAACTACCGATGAATCATCTGGAGGGAAGAGAGTCTGGTAAGTGTTTTGCCAGGTGCATTCATTTGTGAGATCTTTTGGAAATGCCACTTCCATCTTTGAACCTGTCATTATAGCAACATCATGCCACACCAAACCAAAGTACACTGTACTGTATCATACAATACCACACCATTACATCTTAGGTATATACAAAACATGATTGGGTATACATATGCATCTCACACTCCATATGTGGTTATGTACAGCCCACAATATAAGCATTTATTAACTATCTGCTTTGTGCTAGGTTATGTGCTGGAGATGAAAATACAAACACTAATGAGACCCTGCTCTCCAGAAGCTTACATTCTACAAGAGTAGGTAGGGTGTCTTCATCTCCCATCTATTTCTTTTGTTCAAGAGAGAAGAGACATTCTTCCAGAGCTGTTCTTGAATATATAATTAGACATCACATAAACAATATTTTCAATAGATTATACTAACTGGTACCTAGAACAATGTTACTACCATCAGAGAATATGAGTGTGGGAGGGCAGTTAGAGAGAATTAGAAGCAATTGAAGGGAATACATGAAAAGGTAGGGAAATAATTCAAATTCCTGAACATTTATCAACCATCCACCCATAGGGTACATAGCTGCAAGCCAGAAATATCCAAAGAAGAAATAAGAAAATTAACTACATAGTCCCTAAAGGTGCTGTGCAAAGCACATTTAACTAATATTTTCATTCTCTTCCTAGATTTAAATATATTTTTTCTTTTCTAGGTGGCATAGTGCATGGAAGACAACTTGGAATAGGGAAGACTTGAGTTCAAATCCAGCCTCAGATATTCACTAGCTGTGTAACCCTGGGCAAGTCACTTAACCTCTGTTTGCCTTAGTTTCCTGATCTGTAAAATGGGGATGATAACAGCATTCTACCTCCTGGCATTGTTGTAAGAGTCAAATAAGATGATAATTGTGACGTGCTTATCATAGTGTCTTATATATAGTAAGTTCTATATAAATGTTAGATATCATTATTGCATGGTAAGAGATGTGTCCTATATAGAAGAAAAGAAGTTTCATTACTTATGACAATTCCTTGAAAATTGGGTGTATACCTTCCTCTATAAAGGCAGGTTTATTTTGCATATAGAAGACCTTTAACAAGGGCCCAGTTAACCTGGTTACAATCTGGGTTGTTACAGTTCTGGAATTCTTCTTTAAAACATACTTTAGAGCTGATAAAGCCCTAACACATTTTGCCAAGTACTTTTGCCCTTCATTTTAAAGCCTACGTGCCTATTAAGGGAAATTTAATCCATATGTTTCTGATTCATTTACACTTAACACATTAAAATTTTGGTTTGTAAGAGCTGTTTGATGCCCAATAGTCTTTTGGAAAACACACACACACACACACACACGTCAAAGCAAACTAAAACAAAATAATAACAACAAAAAAGTGTTGGCTATGAAAAAATTTGCTATCTTTAAAAATATAGGATCTCAAATTGTCAGTCCCCTGAAAAAACTGTTTGGTTGGGATATCAGAACCTGTCTGCCCAGCCCCACGGTACAATTTTTAGGATGTACATAAAAGCAAGAATGTCTCTTTACTTCTTAGATCTGAAGAGTATATCATTTATCTAGAAATGTGGAGGAAGAACAGCCTCCTTGTACCATCCATCCCCAGATTTCAAAGGAAAGTGGAACCATGCCATGGGAAGAAAGCGGAATCAGGACTAAAGATGCAACGTAGTAGACCTGAGTTCAAATACGACCTCAGATACTTAACACAGAAACTAGCCATGTGACCTTGGGCAAGTCACTTAACTCCAATTGCCCCTCCACCCCCAAAAAAGGCAAAAAAAAAAAAGAACTATTTGGACAAGATGGCTTTGGAATACCCTTCCAGCTCTAGACCTAAGGTTACAGGGGCAGGGTAGGGTTACAGGGAGACTGGATTCAGTCAAAGGGATGCACTCAAGGACCTAGAGGGCCACATACAGTTCCCCACCCCTCTTCTAGGAAAACATTTTTACTATGTTCCAAAAGCAAAAAGAAAGTCATGGAGTCAGAGAATGTGAAGCTAGATATGTCCCAAAATCATAGAGGAAGGAAGGATTTATTAAACACCTACTGTGTGCCAAATACTGTGCTAAGTATTTTACAAATATTATCTCATTTGATCCTCACAGAAACTCAGAGAGGTAAGTGCTACTATTATTCCCATTTTACTGTGGAGGAAAGTAAGGCAGACAGAGGATAAATGACTTATCCAGGGTCACACAGCTAGTAAGTATCTGAGACCGGATTTGAAACTCGGGTCTTCTTGACTCCAGACCCAGCATATTATCCACTGTTCCACCTAGCTATCTTTATGCTACAGATGTCACCTATACATAATTCCCCCCAATGCCCATGGTATAGATTAAAAAACTGAGGCCCAGATTAGTGAAGGCAAACTTTCCCAGAGTCAAACCACAAGTTAATGGAAGACCTGGGATTTGAAAAGATGTTGTACATTTTTGTATACAAGCTTTAATCTTACATTGCTCCCCCTGAAAAAGGCGTTCCTTTTCAAGTGTGTTTTAAAGATAACCATTGTGGAGGTTAAATCGATGCAAATTTTTTTTTCTACAAGTAAAAAATCCTTCATTTGAGGCCCTAGACAGTCTTTGCATTGCTTGCCTTTTCAGCTGCAGAGACTGTGTTCTTAATCTCGCTAATACAAAGAAAACAATGAACCTCTTTCTCTGCTAGTTGTAAAGGGTCATAAGCAAAATGAGTTTTGGCAGACTAGTTCAAACTAGACATGTAACCACATGCAAAAATGACTCTAAATTTAGCACATCATTTGTCAGAGTTAACTCTTCCCCTGCTTAGAAAAAAGGAGACTGGTTCACTATCTTCTTGGAGTGGAGAAAAGGATTCCTGTGATTCTCTAAATGAAAATGAATTCTTCACTGAATCTCTAAGTATTCTGTATTGTTCAAGTGAAAAAAGAAAAGTTAGTTATCTCTTATTTTGGTGTCCTATTATGTTCCTATTATGAAGGTGCTAGCAAAGTGGTACAGTTGGATAGAGAGTGGGACGGGGAGTCAGAAGGATCTGAGTTCAAATCTGACCTCAAATACTTATTAGCTGTGTGACCTTGGGCTAGTCACTTAACACTATCTGCCTCAATTTCCTTACCTGTAAAATAAACTAGAAAAGGAAATGGCAAACCACTCCAGTATCTTTACCAAGAAAATCCCAAATGGGGTCACAAAGAATTGGACATGATTGAAATGTCTCAACAACAGCTACAACATGTACATATAGGAAAAGTGAGAATTTGTGCAGCGACTTTTGGATTTTAAGTTAAAGACAGTATCTCCTTAATTTCACTAGTAAGCTCAAGCCATGGCTTATTATCAAACTTAGAATCATCCAAACACAGCATGTATTCATGAATGGTATTAGCTGGCTGACATCTGAATTATTTTTCCTTTTTTTCTCTTTTTAAAATTATTAATAGCCATTGACATATGAAAGTAACCCCCCTAAAGGCTGTATATGAAACAATAAATCTCTGTACATCTTGTTTGTTGAAAAAAAGTATATGTTGTTTTACAAAGTAGTGACAAAATTTCCTGATTTGTTTCTGTCTGACTGAGAATTGTTGCTACTTGTTCATATTTAGATAGAATGAATTTGCTTCTCTGGGAAACTCTTGAACAAGGCTCATCCCCACACTTCTGAGAAACCACCTATTATATTACACCTAGTCTATACTACACACTTACTAGCTGTGTGACCTGGGGCAAGTCACTTAATCCTGTTTGCTTCAGTTTTCTCATCTGTAAAATGATCTGGAGAAGAAAATGGCAAACCACTCCAGTATTTTTGCCAAGAAAATCCCAAATGGGATCATGAAGATTTGGATACAATTGAACAACAAAAATACTGCACTTAGGAGGTTTCTAAATACCTGAACCTGAGAAACAGAAATTCAACTTCACTTGTTGCTATTTGTAGCAGCGAGACAAACATGGAAATGCTTCAGTCAGTTTTCCACGGTGTCAGCTTCTGACATAGACATTTTCTATTATATGCTTATCAGGTATAAACAGGAAAGAATTTCAGTAGGTATTAGATTTAAGCAAATCTTTTTAAAATCCATGAAACTAATATGCTTAGAGAAATGCCAACATACTTCCCTACCAGAGGACCAGGGTAGGGCTAAAGAGAAAATGAGTAGAGTGCAGGAAATAAATGAAACTGTACAATCTGAGCTGTATTTCTTGGGGGTTGTGTGGGGTGAGGGTGCATTTTTATACCATTTCTTGCTTCCTTCTTCCTCCTCCTCCTCCTTCTTCCTCTTCTTTCTCTTCTTCCTCTTCCTCTTCTTCCTCCTCTTCATCCTCTTGTTTTTCTTCTCTTCCTCCTCCTTTTCTTCCTTTTCCTCCTTCCACTTTTCTTCTTTTCCTCCTCTCCCACCTCTACTCTTTCCCAACTCTCTTCTGTTTCTCTTATCTCCAACTATTTTCACTTTTCAATCTCCCTCTCTTCCTCTCTTTCCTTTCCTTCCCTCCCATTATCTTATCCTCATTCCCATTCCCTTCCCCCATCTTCTTTTTCTCTCTTCCAAGGGAAGGAAACATCATTCCCAGAATTCTCTTAGGACATTCTTAATTGAAAGCAATGATTATGAGTCAGTCCTTTATATTAAGTGAAATACTCTTGCATGAATCCCCAGGGATGAAGTGATTAGCCCAGCAAAAAGGAGCCAATAGAATGGACTCCTGTTGTCTTTGTAAGCAGTGGAAAGAATGAAATAAAATTTTAAAAAGAAAAGAAAAAGATAAGCTGAAATGATATGACTTTCTTTCAAAACATCTCTCCCTGAAGCAGCAGGACAAGCACATGCACAGATAGACCATGGATCACGTTTCTAATGGTTTAAGATTCAGATTTTGTCAAAGGATACTATTTGTTCTCATGCCCAAACTGTATCCTACACTGTCCCATTGTCTGGAATATAATAGAATATAATGTTAGCCTCGGACAGTGGTTGTTGAGCTGGTGCCAGCCTCACTAATGAACATGTGTTTTCAATAATAATATGGCTACTTGTAAGTTGGATGGCAAGATGCCAGACACTTAATGTTGAGGGGGCAACAGATGTAAGAAGTACCATCTCCTGACATGATTGCATTTCCAAAAATTCTCTGGTCCCAAAGTTGAGATTCAGAAAATGAGAATCACCCATCATACAATCCATATATGATACAAAATGAGATGGGGGGAGCTTGCTGAAAAAGAAACTGATAAGTGCATTATATGGAACAATTCAGCCTGGGCCAGTAAGGTGGGAGAAGGATTAAGGATTAGGATAACTCTTTACTTGAAGCTCAAGGCATTCCAGACTGGGACCTGAGGGTCCTGAAAACTAGGAGACAGTGAAATGAATTACAGTTTAATGATATTCCCACCACACGGACAAACTGGATTCAATTACATAATGGTAGCATTAAATGTTATTAAGAAGCGGGGATACAAGTCTTGAGGCCAGACTTTCAGAAAATAATGATAAGCTGCTTAAAACAGCTGAAATAGCACATTTATAGGTTTTCCACCTTTGCTTTGTTGATTGGGGGTTGGGAATGGGAAGAAGAGTGGTTACATTTGCTCACATACTCTAGAGTGCTAATCTGTTATCAAGGACTTAGTATATGGGGAGGCAGAGCCAGGAAATTTCAGATTGGATTATTGCATCTCACCATGTACATTTTAGAGTGGAATGCTATTGTGGAGCAGTTGAGGCAGGCAGAGAAAACATCTAGCCTGGCTGTGCCCCTGGAGCTATGGAACAATTGGCAGTGGTGCTTGTTCAACAGCATAAGGGCCATGATGACTTGGTTGGGCTGTTGGGCTGGTTTTGCGGAGAATCATCTGCTATTCTGTCTTCTGGTAAGACTCTAGATGCCTTCAGGGCTTCTATTTTTTATCATAAAATAGAAATAAAAAAGTAAAAATCCAAAAATACCAGAGTAGGAATTGTGTCATTGTTTTATTTCCATCCCCAATGCCTAGCAGAGTGTTGTTGATTGATTGATGGATCATCAGCAATGCCAGGAAGGCTATTCCAGACATGTGCCTTGGACATCTTGGATCATCATCTTTATTGGAGTGAAAAAGAAGCAGTATAGAGCCATGGAAAGGGTATGGCTTGGAATTAGAGGTTCTAGGTTTAAATATCATCTTACTACCCATGTGACCTTGGGCAGGATATAACCTTCCTGGCCTTCAATTTCCTCATCTGCAAAATGAGAAGGTTGCATTTGATTACCTCTAAGGTCCCCCTCTAGAGCTAATGATCCTATGAATGAAAAGTCTAGGGAGAAAATGAAGAAGATATGTGCCAATGCCATGGCTTAGGGGGTGGGATTTAGAAGAACATTGTCTTCTGGGAGTTGTGGTATGGAGGGGAGGATGAGGGATCATGTAGAGGAAGATCTGATGTTTCATCTGGAGACTTAGAGCTATAAACATTAGTCAAAGAGCTTCATAGAATCGTTGGTTCTGTTACTAAGGAGGAGAGAGCCAGCTGGCACCTCTCTTCAGACCCACCAGAAGCATGTTTTAAAGCTCAAACACTAGAGTCATCTGTTCCAAGTGCTTAAGACTCCTTTCCTTCTCTAGTAGAAACTCCATACAATTTATAGCCTACTGACTTTTTGGCAGCCTGGAAATGGTTGTGGGCCTCAGTTGTCTGGACATGTCCTGAAGAATTCAGCCACTGAACTGGCTATTTGTTTTCTCCTTTGCCTAAGGAGGATTCAAAGAGCAGTTCTCAGATGCAAAGCATTGCCTCCCTTCACTATATATGGAGCAAGGGGTCTATAATTGAGCTACTGCTTCATGGACAGGCCAAGAATAATGGAAACAGGCTCGAAGAGGGTGGTGAGCACCGTCCCCTGGGAGCTGGTGTGGTGGCACAGGAGTCGTGTTGTCTCTTCCCCCGTCTCCATCCTGCCTTAAAGCTAAAATCCAGTTGGTTTACTGGAATTGAAAACCAGGGATATGAACATCACAACACCCTTCAGTCAGAAAACTGGGCAGCTACCTCTATCCCTACCATTGTGCACTTACCAGTGGTTCAGTAGGCACAGGGATTATTTCTTAGCCATTGCTTAACCACAGTGGCATCTAGACCACAAGAGGCAATGGATCTCCTAACATGCCCAGCACAGAAAAGTAAAACAATCTTAGTTATTCAGAAATGGGTCAGGGGAAGTATATAACCCCAGAAAAGCAGACCCAAGACCAGGAAGACACAGAAGAGTTAAACTGAACGGATAGGACACAAATTTAAGATAAAAAAAACCGACAACACACAAAGCAAGCTGCAGGCTTTCTTTGAAGCTGGCCAATTCTGCTTTCTTAGAGTAATAGCAACTGACATTTATTTATGTATCTCTTTAAAGTTTGCAAAGTAGTCTACAAACATCCTCTTACTCAGCTGAGTTTCATGGCAACCCTGTGAGGTCAGTTTTAGAAGTTATCATCCCCATTGTACAGATACAGAAACAGACTTGAGAGGAAACTGAGGCTCAGAGTCCGCCCTTTGGCATAGAGCAAGTAGATATTAGAGGTGGTATTTTTATCAAAGTCTATCACTCTTTTTCCTAAGCCAGGGCACTGCTTCTATTCATCTTTATCACTTCATTTCCTATTCAAGCATACTCTTTCCTATCCTCATCTCATTAGACTGAAAGAAATCACCCATCTGTCTATGGAATGCATACTCTAATTTATTATCTTCTCCCTAGGTAGGGTGGGGGGAAGAAGGGGAAGAGAGGCTCACTTGACCACAGATCAATTTTCCTTCAACCTGAACTAATTTTCTCCAGGTCTTCACCATAAATGCCCATGCTAATTTTCCTCTGCCTCCTTCGAAGAGCTAAGTGGTCTGTCATATATGTTAAGTTCTGGGCTCCTCTGGGCCCTGGCGATAGGATGGACATCTCAAGTATTCAAGGATCAGAGGAACATAGCTAAAAAGAACCTCACAAGTTATCACATCTAATCATCTCGTTTTATCAATGAGGAAACTGAAATCCAGTGATATCAAGAGTCTTGCCTAAGGAAATGCAAGTGGTACATTAAGTTGACAGAGTTAGGATTTGAACCCAGGCTCTCTGACTCCAAATTCAATGCTTTTTCCCTTGTCCCATGTATCATAGCTGGGATGGAGCGGCTAACAATTTCCCTTTTAGTAATAACTAACTACAGGGGTGCAACTGGAATCTAGGTCAGACATCTTGAATCCCAAGTAAAAGTTTTCCCCATTAGACGTGACCATGCATCCTCCATTTTTAGGTACTTCATTTTTTATCAGATATCAAGATAGCATATTCGGATAGTTCCAGAAGCATCCATTAATGTCTTCCTCTAGTGACAGAGAGGTGACTTTGACTTTGTGCTCTTGAAAGTCACGCCAACAACAGAAGCTCTGATAAGTTTGACCAATCTAGGAGGAGTCCAAGAACAGTTCCAATGATAGACAATATGCTTATCACCTGAGGACTGGCTACATTGAGGGGCTCATTACCAGGACATTGGTCCCTGATGTTCTCCTAAGCCCAAAAGAACTTTATTTGTGTCCTGTATCTCTTTGGCAGTCTAATGAAACCCTATGGACACCATCTCAGAATAATGCTGTTATATGCATAAAATAAAGTGCATAGGATTACAAAGGACACCAATTATAATGAAATACAACTTTCAAAATATTTTTTAATGATGTCCAAGGATCTCTGGTTAGAAAACCCTTGCTAAGGCATAGTAGAACTGCAAGCTTCATTCATAGAAAGAAAATTCAGACTTATGAAATCAAAGTCCCTTGAATCATTGAAGTATGGGTTATCCCAAAAGTTTTGGTGCAGTTTTCTGGGAAAGCTTGCATTTTTTTTTTCAGTTAAAGATTAAATTCCATAAGAAACCAGAAAAATTAGATATGATTAGACAAAAGTTGCTGGTAATAAAACTAGGTAATGGTACAAAATGAAGAGGGAAATTCATATTACTAGCTAAGTATTTTATAACCAACTAGACCTTTTTTTTTACTCTCTGGTTAGCCATGAGATTAGCACCTTCAGTACTATTCCCAGAGGGGGCACTTGGGTATACATATATGCATTCATTATATTATCCATCTAATAGCATGGAATAACAAAACAATTCATTTCTGAGAGAGCATATAACTTCAAAGTTCAACAGAATATAAGCTTTATCAATAGAATATAAACTTCTTGAGGACAGGAAATTTTTTAATTTTTGTCTTTGTGGCTATAGACAAAACACAAATCCTAGCACATTGAAGACTTTTAGTAAGGCCTTGAATGAATGAAGGACTGAATGAATTCCTACCACTGAAAAAAAAAAGCAATAACATGGTAATGATAAAGGATTAAAAGAATAAGTGACTTTGTGTCCCAGTGTATTACATTTTTTTTTCATTTCCTTTTTCCCCTGCCTTTTGCCTTTCCCCTTCTCAAGTTTTTTCTTCCTTCTCCTCCTCCTCCTCCCTTTTCTTCTTCCTTCTCTGTGTCTCTCTTTTTCTTCCCTACTTTCTATTTCTTTCCATATATGTATTTTAAGTATAATAAAGTAGTGTGTATAATATCATAGAATCTTAGCATTGAAACAGCCCTAAGATATCATCTAATTTAACCTCCTTGTCTAACAGATATTTGAGTGACTGCTGGGTATATGTTACCTTGCTTCAAGGAGCATGAGGAAGGACACAGTATCACTTTGGTAAAAGAAACATAAAGATTGTAGTATTTCTTTATTAAAATGGTGCTGGACTTTCATAGAGGGATGTATCTTTAGGAAATAGCAAGAATCACAACTTTGACAATAAACCAAAAATCTGGAGATCCTTGCTGTAATGTTTATTAGTTAGCAGACTAAAGATGAAGTAAGTGTAAGAGAAAAGACAGCAAATAGAAGAATCCCAAGTACTTGTTACTTTGGGTAAGATTGACTTCAAGGTTGATGACAGGAGATGTGTGATATTACATTAGGGATATCTAGATGATGAAATAAATGGATGACTGTGCACGCCTTTCTTTAATTTTATCACCACTAAGGATCTGGCCAAGCTGCCAAAATTGGAAGAGAACTAGGGGAAGTTATATTGTAAATGCATTTTTTTTCAATTAGCTGAGAGTTTTCACCAGTGTGTGTGTGTGTGTGCATGTGTGTGCACACACACCTGATCATGTATATATATACATATATATATATATACACTCTTGGTGTATTGGCATCTGTCAGCTTCTTTCACATTTCCATACTTCAATGATAATGTTAATAAAGCACATTTTAATGCAAAAATTTTAATAAATATTTACTTTTAAATTTATTTTATCTCAATTAATGAATCAATTTAATTGATCCTGAACTTATCTCTTTGGAACTTGTTTGCTCATCCTTTTTACGTCCATTTGAAAATAGATAGACCTATATAGATAGACCTATGTAGATGTCTTAACACAGACTGCAACATTTAGATTTCAAATGGGCTGGAGCTAGGAGAAAAGTGACTTGCAGTGATTAAGACAAGCTATATGTGATAGAAATTTGGTGGGGATATTGAAGAAACATCTGAATTGATTAATAAGAATTTACAGAGTGACAATTTTAGACAAAGTTACTAAAAGAGAAAGTTGTTTCCTTGTTTCTAATATTAAACAACTTTCTTAGTCCCAAACTTCTGGCCTAGGGCTCTTGCCTTCTTGGTATCAGGGGAAGGATATGCAGGGCAGCTAGCGGGAGTGACTTAGCACTAAAAAGGGCTCTCTTTATGATGCTAAAGAAATAATGTGGTTCATTCCATTGGTTATAATTCTTCTTTACAACATGACTAATATGAAACTATGTTTCATATTAAGGTATATGTAGAGCCTATATCAGATTGCATGGCATCTTGGGGAGCTGGGAGGGAAGGGAAGGGTAGAAAATTTAAAACTCAAAAGCTTATAGAAGTGAATGTTGAAAAAGAAAAATTAGTTAATTAACAAATTTTTTCCAAAAGTAATGACTAAGACAAGACTTGGGGGGGAGGGAGGCAGGTAGTTATGAATGAGATGATGATGATGATGATGATGATGATGATGATGATGATGATGATGATGAT
>NW_027187281.1:1376108-1421402 GCF_028583685.1 Petaurus breviceps papuanus | reverse complement strand
ATGATGATGATGATGATGATGATGATGATGATGATGATGATGATGATAACAAAAACAATGCTGGCAATGATTACTAGAATTTATATAATGCATACTTTGTATCAGACCCTGTCTTAAGCACTTTACAAAACATTATCTCATTTGAACTAGAGGATGATGGCAAGGATGGGGAAGTAACAATAAAACGTGCCAAAAGAAGAATTAGTGATGGCATCTGAGGGGAGAGATGATGCTTATGGATTCTTCACAGAGGCCTTTGCCCAGTGAAGGTCTTCGAGCAGAGGCTGGATGACCAGTTGCTCAGGAAGGTATAGAAAAGGGTGTCCTTTTGAAGTACAGTTTGTATTCAAGGGCTTCTGAGGTTCCTTCCAAGTCCTGACTTCTGTGTGGGATACTGCAAGGCTCAGTCAGTTTTGGTGGCACATGGATTACTCTCAAGTCCCTTGAACAATTTATGTAGCCCATAAAGGGTTGGTTGAATGGCGCCCTGATTGGCCCCGAGTCTCCTGAAGCCCAAGCTTGTCACGTGCTGAAACCAAACAGCTTAAGGGAGCTCTTATTTCAGTGGCATTATTCTCCAGGACCTTATTACTCATCTTCTGATCTTGTCACTTCTTATGAAGAGGACCTATTAAACTGAACACTGAGACACGGGGATCATACTGGCTGGCAGTCAATAACTCCTTCCAGCTCAAGCACGTGATGAATCACTTAGATGCAAATAATGATGAGGAAGAGGGTGTTCCTTCAGCTGTTAATATTCATTGCTGATGAAAGAGATACAGAAGATGAATGTACCAACTGTACAAGGTTTAGATCTCACATCTACTAAGAGGTTTGACGTTATCTTTTCTTTGCATACCTTAAGCCTGCACTGAAACAAGTCATGCTGATACATACCAGACTCTAGTTCTGCAAAGATATAATGCTTTCTTAAAGATGTTTTCAAGGTTTGGTCTTTTGTGTCTCATTTTACATAACAAGCTACTTAAAGCTTTCTGTTGCTACCCCAAAAACACCTTTCTGATTCATTCATCCACATATTCTAATGCTACATATTCATATGTTTTTAATACCAATATTCTACTGGTAGTGGCATATCACTGGAGCCATTGAAAACAGACTGAAGAATTAAAAGTGAGTATCGTTTCAAGGGCAATGGAGAGGCACATGGTGGGTATGAGTAGGCCACAACACTAAACAAATAAAGACCGCTGAAGAAGAAATAAAGTATTTTATCGAAGAAGGAAAAAAGTCTTAGACCAGAGGCTTAGACCCAAGAAAGCTGTTTAATGTTAAAAACAAGGAAACAACTTTCTTTTTTAGTTAACTGTGTTCTTTTTCAAAGAACATGAAAGAAAATGGGCTGGGCACATGGTGAGAGTGAGAGATAACTAGACTATCTTATGTGCTTTCTTGGCATCTTCACAATGTCAAGAGAAAATCAGGATAGCCCACAGTCAGTCAATAAACATTTATTAAATGTGTGTTAGGTGCTAAGCATGGTGCTAAGTGTTGGGGATACAAAAGGCAGTCCCTGCCCTCAAGGAGCTCACAGTCTAATGAACACAGCACCACAGGATATTAGGCAGATCTTCTGTGCTGTATTTATGATAGGGCATGGGACTAGAGTCCCTCAAGATGGGCATATGTGATCGTGTTGGGGTCTATATTTGTCAAGGTAACATCCACATGCATAGGACTGGAAGATCCAGTTAAGGGTTTGAGCATTCATAGAACAGCCTTATCAATACTTTAGAAAATTATAATTAATATGATAAGGAATTTTGTTGATTATGTATGCATAATTACATGGAGAGTGATCACATCTAGAAGTCCACTTCCAATGCTGGGACCGATGTGGTTACTCTTAGGGTCAACATGACATTCTTTTCAGTGATGTTACAATGACATACACGTTGCGGGGGACCCAAAGGCTCACAGTGGGCATAAGTAAGATGCACCAATGGCTTCCATGCAAGAGTTAGCACGAGAGATGTCATTATGGCATTATGACTAGAAAAGGAAGTAAGCTGGTTATGTAGGAAGAATGATAAACGACAAATAGCACAACAGACACATCGTGACTTCTAAGATAACAAAAACAACCAGAGGAAGACTGCAGGCATTTGGGGTGGATGCTTTCTGATATATTTATGTCTTAATATAGGGACAAGAATTATGAAAGAAGAAATGTGAACAGGTTGTAATATGCCCTCATGGAGTGAGCACCCACAGCAGCGAGAGTTATGCATTCACTCAACAAGCACTTATTTTTAAAAAATGCATTGCTATCTTTTGTTTTAAAATTTCCCCTTCCTTCTCCAACATATTCCTCCTTCACTCTCCTCTACCCAGAAATCCCTTCCTTATCCTAAGGAATGAAAAGAAAGAGTAAAAAGCAGTTTAAAAATGCACATTAATCATGTTCAGCAGTCCATGCAGTAGTCTACCCCCAAGGTCTTCTTCTGCTTCTCCAAAGATGAAAGGGTGGTACATTCTTATTTCTTCTTGAGGATCAAGCTTGACCTTTGTAATAAGACAGCATTCAATTTTGATTCTCGCATCATTTTCCTTTCCATTTATGTTGTTGCTACTAGTGCAGTGGAGACAGTGCTGGGCTAGGAGTTGGGAGGATCTGAGTTCAAATGTGACTTCAGACACTTTCTAGCACCATGACTCTGGCCAAGTCACTTAACCTCTTTTTGCCTCCGGTTCTTCATCTATAAAGCGGGGATAATGAATAGTACCTACTTCCCAGGGTTGTTTTAAGGATAAAAAAGAGTTAGCATTTATAAAATGCTTTGCAAGTTTTTAAGTGCTATGTAAATATTATTACTATTGTGTATATATTTCCCCTGGTCCTGTTTACTTCATTTTTGTATCAGTTTACATGTCTTCCCATGCTTATTTTCTTTATATTTATTGTTTCATGTAGTGCAATAATATTATATCAACAATAGCTAATAATAATAATAATAGCTAACATTTATATAGCACCTGCTATGTGCCAGGAGTTGTGCTAAGTGCTCTATCCACTACACCATCCAGCAATTTCTTTAGCTGTCTGCTGATCAGTGGGTATGTACTGTTTCCAGTTCTTTATGGCTACAAAGCGTGCTACCATAAATACTTTCTTAAATATTGTACTTTTCTTTCTCCCTGTGACTTCTTTAGGGGCATATGCCTAGCAGTGAGATTTGGACAAAATGACAGGGACATTTTAGTCAATTTCCTAACATAATTCAAGGTGCTTTCTAGAATGATTAGAGCAATTCACGACTCTACCAAGAGGTGAATCAGGATGCTTCTTTCTCTCCTTCCTCCAACATTGAACATTCCCAGATTTTTTCATCTTTGTCAGTTAGCTATATGAGAAGTGAAATAGTAAAGTCATTTTGGATTCACGTTTTTCTCATTATCCATGATGCAGTCTTTCATATTGTTATTGATAGTTTGTAATTCTTTTGAGAATGGTTCATTCATAGCCTTTAGCCACATCTGTAGATACACATCTATTGGGGAATGAACAAAAAAAAAAAAGAGCATATATTAAAAGCTTATTTTAAGCCAGACATTGTGCTAAGTAAGATACTAGAGGAACAAAGACAAAATTGCATCTGTACCTCTACCACCCCTTTTGCACACAGATATATTGCAACATCTAAGTAAGTATTAGTAATCTCCAAAATGGAATTTCAAGTATGCCCAATAGGTGTGCAGCTGATAATAAATTGAGTGGGGCTGAAAATGCTTCCAAAGACAGAAATAGACTTCAAAGCAAGCTTGTAAAATTGAAGAAATGACCCATTAAAAACATGACATTTTGCTTAGTTTCAAAAAGCAAACCACCTCCTAAAGAAACATGTTAAAGAGAGACTAGCTGGGCTTAATGACAGATGTTTGACAAAGATCTAGGGGATTCCTAGTAGACCAAAAAGCGAATGTGAAGCAATCGCATACTGCCATTATTTACAGAACTAATGTGGTCCTGGGGGTCTTACTAAGATCCCCTTGTTTTAGAGTCTGTTAGAAGAGTGTGTGCTCTGCATTTTGTAAGGAATATTTTCCAGTTCCTCGTTACAGCTACCCTTTTGATAACAATACCTCAGCCCGTTCCCAAAACCTTGGCATTATCTTTGAATATTTTTCCTGCATCTATGAATATTTCTCCACATCAGTTCATCAAGTCCTGACCATTCTTCCTTTGTGTGACCTCTGAGCTTGAACCTGCCCCTCCATAGCCACTACCCTAGTCTAGGTCTCTGATATCTCATGTGTGCATTACTGCAATCATTTCCTAAATAGTCTTCTGCCCTTCAGCAGAAAGAAATAGCTATATATACAGCTTCCAGGATAATTTTCTTAATATCATTTCCTTCCTCAGTTGTTTCATTCCTATTCTGGATCACTTACACTGTATTGGACTTTAAACTAAATGTAAACCCCTCAGACGGGCAACCAGGCCCTCCATTAATTGGACTTTGCAGTTCCCTTTTCCACTATACCACTCAAAAATTCCACTATTCAATTGTCTGATTCTGTGTTCAATGTTCTTTCCACTATTTCATGCTTCCAGTCAAATACTCAACAAAATGATTGACCATATCTTCTACTCTAGCTGCTATAATTATATTAACTCACAGTTTTATAATGCTTTACAGTGTACTGAGGATTTTTCTCACAGAAGTCTTCTAAATTTTGTGGTACAAGTATTATTATGTTCAATTTCCATTTGAGGAAACTAAGGCCTGTGAAAATTAACTGACTTGCCCATCGTTACAGAGCTTGGGAGTGGCACATTCAGTATTTGAATTCAGGTCTCCTGACTCCAAGTGCAGCAATTTTCCACTACAAAATGTTGCCTTAATTCACACAGTAGACCTTTTGTAGAACAAATAAATGTGAGAAACTACTTAGGCTATAGAGAACAAAACTTGTAAGTAAAGGGCTAGAAAATGGATCTCTCATGAGGAAAGGTTCAAGGCCCTACCATAGACTAGATTGGAAAAAGCTAAAGTGACTTTTCTAATCATTCAATTATTTTTTTTAATCACTAAAATGCTGATGAGTTTTCTTTCTTGTTTTTTAATCTGCCAATGATCTGAACCAAAAGGAAAGGAGTGTAAATTGCAACAAGTCATAGTTCATTTAGATTTGAGGAAAGACATCTTAGCTCTAAGGGTAATTAGACTGGAGTTTCCCAAGGGAGGTTTTGGAATCTCAATCAGAGGTATTTAAAAAGAGAAAGAAAACCCAAGGTGATCAGGGAACAAGGAAACAAACCTATATCTTCTAAAATATTTATAGTAGCTCTCTTTGTGGTGGCAAAGAACTAGAAATTAAGGGGATGCCCATCAGTTGGGGAATGGCTAAACAAGTTGTGGTATATGATTGTGATGATCATTGACCTCATCATTTCTTGTCACACGTAGTATTCCATCACAAAAACCCTTATTTAATTACTGTTAGCTACCATCTAATCTCCTCGCTTTCATGGCTAAACTCTGAGAACAAGTGACGCCTCTGCCTACCAGATTCACCTCTGCTTTCTTTCCTCTCACTCTCCTAAACCACCCTTCCTCAGTCTTTGCTGGATTTTCATCCAGGTCCTGCTTGCTGCCTTTAGGTGTCCCCCTAGGCCAAGGGTGGGGAACTTGTGACCTCAAGGCCACATGTGGTCCTCTAGGTCCTCAAGTGGGACCCTTTGACTGAATCTAAACTTCACAGAAGGTTCTCCACCCCTGTCCTAGGCTCTCTCCTGGAGTGTTTTTTCTTTTCCCTCTATCCTCTCTCACTTGGTCATTTCATCAACAACTATGGATTCGATGCTTCTCTCTAGGTAGATGATTCTCAGATCTATTTAATCAGCCCTAACCTCTCCTCTTGCCCTCTAACCTTCAGTCTTGCATGTCCAACAGTCTCTTGGACACCTGGAATTGGAGATCCCATAGACATCTTAAACTTAGATTGTCAAAAACTGAACTCAGTATTTTTTCCTCTAAACCCTCCCCTATTCTTTACTTTCCTATGACTGTCAAAGGTACCACTATCCTCCCAGTTAGTCAAACAACCCAGGCATCATCTACAATTCCACACTCCCTCCTGCCCCATATCTGATCTATTGCCAAGACCTCTTAATTTTACCTCCATAGCATGCTTTATATATGCCTCCTTCTCTCTTTTGACACTTCTACCACCCTGGTTCAGGCTTTAATCACCTCATGCTTAGACTACCACAATAGTCAGTTGATTGATCCTCCCTGCTTCAAACTTCTCCATACTCCAGTTCATTCTCTGCTCAGCTGTTAAGTTTAACTGCCTAAAATGCATTTCTGACTAAGTCACTGTCTCCTATTCAATAAACTTCAGTAGCTACTTATTATTTCCAGGACAAAACCAAATTGAAAAAGTGGCTTTCAAAGTCTTTCATAACCTTTCATCCTACCTTTCCTAAGACAAGGATTTTAGCACTCCCAATTCATATCAGTGTCAAGTGAAGAATCCAAGCATAGTGGGAAATCTGAGACAATTTCAATTTAGAATAGAAGAATGCTTTGTCAGACACTGAACCCAAGGATCATCACTTCCTGTTCACTAAATTTGGGAATCTGAAGGCCCCAGGGCAGACAAACTCTGGGACTAAGTAGATCCCTTTTTTCTGCCATTTTTTTCTTTCCTGTAAAAACATTTGATGTAGGGAAACTGCAGTGGGTAGTGACCCCTTTGGTCACCTCTGTACCTTAGGTCACCTGAGAACTTCCTCTGGTCTGGGAATTTTGCTTCTGAAGGTGACACCCTATCATTCAGCAGCTGCAGAGGTTGACTAATTGTACCCAACTGGAATATTAAATTGCAGACCTAGATAGCAACCTAGGTCCTCTGATTCCAAATCTTATGTCTCTGTTGTGTCATATTGCCTTACTTGAGAGCTTAAATGGATAGAAGATTGAATAAAAGAGACTTTCTCATGCTGCTATTCTGATTTTTGAAAAAAAAAAAAACAGCCTGATTTCTGTGCATCAGGTTCATCCTATGCATTGATGAGATTGGTAAGGCCAGTGCTTGTTTTACTGTGTCTGTTCCAGGGCCCTTGTTGACTGTTTAGAGCAAAGATTGATGGAGCATTTCCTCCGACTGACTTCTTAAGGTACTCAGCAAGTGATTCATGAAAGAAATGTTTCAGCTTGTCAAAATAAATACTTCTTTTTTTAAAGTATTATTTTCTTTTTCCCCAATTACCTGTAAGAGCAGATTTTTAACATTTTGCTGTGATTGTCAAGTTCCAAATTCTCTCCTTCCCTTCCCCCATCACCCCATTCCAAGACAGTATGCAATGTGATATAGGTTATATATGTGCATTCATGTAAAACATTTCTATATTAGTCACAAAATAAATAATTTTAACCATTTCTTCCTCTTCTTTATTGCTACCTCCACCTCTACTTCCCACCAACTAGCTCACTTTGGTTGACTCAAACTTTCTTCACTCATTTTCCATCAATTGTAAGCCCACTCCAATTCAAGCCTGGGGAGATTTTCCTGAAGAATGGCCCTATGCTGTTGCATGCTGGGGATGAGTGTGGGGAGATGTGACTCCTATTTGGCTGAGAGATTGCTGACACAATGACAGAGCAATTGTCATAATAACCAGATAGCTCAGGAGAAGGAGTTCACGAGTAACAGGTAAAGGCAGATTTCCAAATGGCAGATGGACAGTCTCCCTGGATGTTCAGACCTGTGGGAAAGCTAGCCACTAATACATCCCTTGTATTCTAGTACCTACATCCCTAGAGGCTTCTAAAAACAGACTCTCCCTCTCCCATGAAACTGTTCTCTCTCCTAAAGAGCTCATTTACTTGTAGTTATTCATTTGTTTCATCTACACCACTGTTCAGATTTCTGTTTATTGGTTACACTAATAAAGAAACATACTAGCTATTGCTAACTGTTGTTTCTATTGCTACTGTTAGTGGGAGGAAGCCAAGCTGGTCAGAGTAAATTAACTGTTACTCTCTATTTGAGAGCAATAAGAAAAGTGGCTTCCCCACCTCCTCCTCAACCCCAAACCCCTATTTTGCCCCTAGATTACAGATTATTTGAGGTATGGTGGGGAGATATAATTCTAACCTGACATGGCTCTTGGAAATAGAAGACAGAAAGAAAGATTGCTCAGGAGCTCTCCAGGATCCTCTCTGCCTTTCCCACAATAGGCTGCTGGTGGTGCCAGCTCAGTCCTTCTCTACACAAACCTGGAAATTGCAGTCTCCCCTGGAGAACAGGGTGGAGTCGATTTTAGATCAGTTATCCATCTGTGCCATATATGGGTTAGCCATAGCTTTATATTACACAATGCTATTTGTATTTATATTACACCAAATTGTTCCTTACTGTCCTTCCTGCTACAGGGAGGGGAAAAGGCATTTATTAAGTCCCCATTATGTGCCAGATTGTGCTAAGCACATTGCAGATATTATGTCATTTGATCCTCACAACAGCCCTGTGAGGTAGGTGGTATTATAATGGCCATTTTAGTATTAAGGAAAAGAGGTAGACAAGGTTTAAGTAATTTGACTAGGGTTATATAGCTAGTAAAGCATCCGAGGCTGCATTTGAACTCAGGGCTTCCTGACTCAAGCTCTCATGCTTTTATCCATTGTGCCACCTAGCAGGCATCTGCTGCTTTCAAATTTAAAAGTCACTAAAGAACTGTAATAGGGGCCCCAAGTCTCTGATCAGACAGACCTACCCTGCTCTTCACCCCATTCTTTTTTTCTTCAAGGTATAGCAAGAGTCCAGAGTAAGATCTGATCACTTTGGAGAACTCTGGAGCCCAGCAGTGGGTTAGGGAAAAGCAGCCTTTCCTTCCTAAGGTTGGCAGAGGAAGTATTTCTAGCAGCCAAGCTTCAGAGACAAAGAGTTGCTTCCTCCCACCTCCCCACCCCGACCTCATCCTACCCCACCCACCCCAGTTGCCAGGCTTCAGAGGCAGCAAGGCAGATTTAAACATTTAAGTTTCACTTCGGGCTACTTTAAACATTTGCTTTATTTTTAAAAGCTGAATTGGGAGTTGTTTTAAGACTGTCCCATAAGGGTGTGGGCTCTCCCCACCCATTTTTTTCTTTTTTAGTATTTTCTGTGGTTTTGAACATTTTCTCATTATTATTATTTGTTGTCCCAACGGATGTCAACTAGTATTTTAAAAAAATAGGGGAGAAAATAGAAAATTTGTCTTTAACCTTATACTTTGGTATAAGAACACTTTCTATGTCCTAAAACCCTGAGAGATAGCCAGCCTCTCAAGCTGCTGGTAGTGGCTGGAATCTCATAGGACTTGGCTTCCAGAAGAACCATGCTGCCCGTAAGTGGTGAGAGAAATTATTATTAATGACCAATCATTTGGAGAGATCCAAAATTCTTGCTTTTTCCATAGTCCTTTCAAAGTTCAGTCTCTTGAAAGAAATTACTGATAATGAGATTGAATTAACTCTCCTGAATCTTCAGTCAGATCCCACCCAACCTTCTACTCAGGTTTGGGTGGGGATAAATTCTTTGAATAGATTGCTTAAGTCTGGGTAATTTAGAAGTGGATGACATAATCAAAGTTCATTAGATTAAGTCCAGCCCCTCATTATAATATTCATTCTCCCATTAATTGTTAAACCTGTCAGAGTTGATTGCCACCCTCAGGAACACTCCTCTTCCAAGGGCATATAAGCCTCGAGAGTCCACTCCATGATTATTTTTGGCATTCGAGAGTGCCACTGACTTCTTTGATTAAAATATTAGCATTATTAATAAAATGACTAATTATTCAGAAATTATGTCTCTTCAACTTTTTAAAAGCCACAGTTAGAAATCTGAAAGGGGTGGAGGTGAGCAACCCAGAATGTGCCTCTCGAGTTTGGCTTGAAATTCCTGAAAATACTCAATTTTCTTCCTCCCTACTCCCTCTTTATGTGTTTTATATGCACATAAAATAAACACTGACTTTATTTCCACTGAAATACTTGCAAGTCACCTTTGAACTGATGAACATCTGTACCTAAAAAAGGAGAAACATTTGCAAGTGGCTGACACAGCACAGCAGGGCTAGGGGACTAGGGAGCACTGATTACATATGAATATTGTCAGATATGTGGGGTTAGTGCACACATACATATAAATGTAAATTGTGAATATATGTATATTATATACACTTATACAAACATGTAAATAAATGTTAATTTATCGACATATATATGTATATCCATGTGTATGCATGAATGAGTGTGTCTGTGTATGCATGTATATGTGTGTATGTATTTATGTATGTTTGTATGGTTACATATATATTCAATTCAATAAACATTTATTAAGTTTCTACTATGTAACAGGTACTGTGCTAAATACTGTATATGAACACACACACACACACACACACAGTGTCTTCTCCTAGCCAGTTTCATGAAGAACAGCAGAACATTCCAGGTTGCTTAGCAATTCATAAGCAGAGGGAGACTTGAGGCCTTAGGAGTTGAGAAACTACATGAGTGTGGTGATATCTCAGCTTTGGCAAAATCTCAGTAGGTCAGAAAAGTGGAGATTGAGTTCAAGAGGGATGGGGATGAGAGAGAAGGTGAACTCTTGAATGGTAGATGGGAGAATTCCCCAGAGTCATAGACATGTGGGAATGTGGGAAAGCCATTCTTCAATATATATATATTCCTTGATTCCTAGTGCTTACAATTCTAGGAGCAGGTCAGAGAAGACTCCTCCTGGTGAGCTCATTCCCTTTCTTTGGGTGAGCTAAGATCTTACCTTGTTTCCCCTTGAAGCACTCATTTACATAGACTTTTGCCCAACCCGTTTAGCGCAGTGCCACTGTATATGTACTTATACCCTTCCCCTTCACCTAATCTGTACAATTCCTCTTTTTCCTATATAATGCTTACTTTGGTAAAGGGTTTAATAGTTATTCATGATTATCTTTCATGGAAGCAGCATTTGTGTGGAGGAAATTTTGAGTAATCTTTGTTACCCTCCCTATAATATCCATTAGGGAAATTCCATCTTTATCTGGAAACCCAAAAGAATCATGCCCATATAATAAAGGTATTTGATATGTCTTAGATATGCTTCTAGCCCAATATCTCTCTTGTAGATAGAATGAAGGAAAGATCACCTAGCCATGGTACCTGGGATCCTGCCCTCCTTGCTCTCCTGCTAGGCTACTGTTGGTATAGGTAAAACTTCCTCCAGTGCTACACAAAGGTAGAAATTGTGCTCTCCCTTGGAGACCAGTGGACCAGAGCCCACATCAGCTATCTAATTAGACCAGTTATTTTATATTAAAAGTATCCACATCTATATTACAGGTAGCTTGGGAGACTAGGTCTAGAAAATGGTTGCATATTATGACGTTTTCAAGTTTAATCTCTTTTTAATCTCTATTGATGTTTCTTTCCTCTGCTATTTTTCTTTTACTTTACTCATCTCTTTCCCCTCTTCCTGAATTTCATTCTGTTCTACTATCCCTGCTTCTGTTATAGTTAACTTACAAAATCAGATTTTTTACATGTATTTCTTCAAATCTTGTGATTATTTTCTTGATTGTATATTCCTATAGTCATTGAATGTCTAGGGAATGGTAGTGTTTGGAAGGGGAATTATTTTGGGGATGTGTGGCTATACCTCTTGCTGGACAAAGGGATTTTACACACCCAGAAAGAGAGAGAGAGAAAGAGAGAGAGAGAGAGAGAGAGAGAGAGAGAGAGAGAGAGAGAGAGAGAGAGAGGTGGGGAGAGGGAAAGAAAAGAAAAAGAAATTTACATGAGAACTTTATTGCATATTTAAAAGGAATAGTAAGTTATACATAAAAGATTTGCAGTTTCTTGTGCAATCATCTTGTTTATTTATGTAAATGTTTGTTTTATTCCACAAATTAAAAATAAAATAAAGATTTTTTTAAAAAGAGAAATAAGGAATTATCTTCATCAGTGCTATGTCAGTTCTTCCACTTTGATTCCTCCTCATTTCTATATGTAACCTATATTTGTATATGGGATTATCCTTCAAAAACAGACCCCACACACACACTTTTATTTTGTTCTTTGCTCTCGACAAATCAATTTGTCCAACTAAAAATTCTCATAGAAGGAGCAAAATCATACTAGGCAGAGATTGTAATACATGGAGGTAATGGTATAATAATAGTCTTTAAGTTTTAAAAGGGCTTTACAAACATTATCTCATCCTCACAACAACCTTAGGAAGGAAGGGTTATAATTTTCCCCCATTTTACAGATGAGGAAACTGAGGCAGACAGTGGGTAAGGGACTTGACAGGCTCACAAAGCTAGTAGGTGTCAGAGGTCAGGTATGTAGTCAGCTCCTATCTACTCAGCAACCTAACTGGCATGGTAGAAAGAACCCCAGACTAGAAGTAAAACAGCCTGGATTGGAATTCTAAATCACTTACCCTCTTTTGACTCCAGATTCATAGCTCTTAACATGCCCTGCCTACCTGGGATGGTTATTTTTAGGACACATGTGATCATGCAATTAAGGTACTTTGTAGAAAATGTTTTTTGGAAAATTGACATTTGTTTCATCATCTATTCCCTGCAATCACATTATTTGTAAGCTCTTTGATTTATTTTTTAAATTTTTATTTGTCAATGCCTTTTTTTACTTAATACTACTTTATTTTTTCCCCAATTATATGTAAAGATAGTTTTCAACATTCATTTTTTGTAAGATTTTGAGTTCCAAATTTTTATCACTCCCTCCCCAAGACAACAATTAGTCCAATATATTATACATGTACAATCTTGTTAAACATATTTCCACATTAGTCAAATTGTTAAAGAATAATCAGTACAAAAGGGAAAAACTGCAAGAAAGAAAGAACAATCTGCATTCAGACTCCATAGTTCTTTCTCTGGATATGGATAACATTTTCCATCAAGAGTGTTTTGGAATTATCTTGGATCATTGTACTGCTAAGGAGATTTAAATCCATTATAGCTGATCATCACATGATGTTGCTGTTGCTATGTACAATGTTCTCCTGGTTCTGCTCACTTCACTCAGAATCAGTTCATGTAAGTCTTTCCAGGTTTTTCTGAAATCTGCCTGCTCATCATTTCTTATAGCACCATAGTATTCCATTACATTCATATACCACAACTTGTTCAATCATTCCCCAATTGATGGGCATCCCCTCAATTTCCAACTCTTTGCCACCACAAAAAGAGCTGTCATACATATTTTTGTACACGTGGGCCTGTAAGGTAAGGGAATTTGAAGATCTTCCCTTCCCCTTAATGGGCCTCACTAGGAGCTCAACAAGAGAAGGATGCTTAGGGAGGCTTATTTTTCAGGTAGGCACATATTTATTAATTTGTAATTAGGCAGAGGGTCAAGGTTGTGATGTCTTCTGACCCTGAAGAAAGCTATATACATCCTGACATGAAGTTTTGCTTTGGGGCTCACTTATGGGAAGAGTTGTGTGATTTGGCCAGATGAGATTCTAGGCAGTCATTGAGCCTCCCCAGCTTTGAAATCCCAAATGTCAGTGCGTCTCTTTCTCTGGTAACTAACCGTATGTATGTAATGATCAGACAGCTAGAAGCCCTGTCCCTTGGTCTGTTGAATTGTGTTATTTACTCTGTCTGTTTTTTTCTCTCTTTGTAATTTCTGTTTGTATTTTCTGAAGTTCAGAGTACTGACTTTTTCCATGAAAGGAAGATTGTTAACCCCTTTTGAGTTGCTTTCCTTTAGAAAAGCAGATCAAAGAACCTATGATAGCAGCCATCCTGAGAATGCTAGGGTACTTGCTGTTACAGGGTCCTTTTCCCTTTTTATGATCTCTTTGGGATACAGACATAATAGCGGTATTGATGCCTTTTGTTTTAATATCGCATGAATTTCCCTTCTCACTTCCCACCCAAATAAAGAGGGGAAAAAACAGGTGAGGAAAAATGAACAACACATGAGCTCATATGAGAGTATATGTAGTATTCCATATGTCTGATCTTCCACCTCTGCTAGAAAGGGAAGGAATTCAGAAAGTCGTTTAACAGGCAAAGTTGTAGAAACATGCAGTAGAACGGATCTTGACTTCAACGCAGGGTTTTTAAAATTAATTTTGGAGTTAATAATATTAATTCATATAGCACTTGCAGGTATTCCATTTTTTAAAGATGAAGAAACTGAAGAAGTTTAAGTGGATGTTTAAGTGACTTCTCCACAATTTTACAGCCAAGGAGTATCACAGCTGGGATTGAACCCTGATCTACTAAGTGAGAGTCCAGTGGATTTTTGTGTTTTCTTTTTTTCACTCGTCCACACTATTTGTATACTCCCATACAGGGCAATAGTTAAATTTCTATGCAGAATAATGAATTTTCTCATTTTTTTTCCTGTGGTGCTGACACAATGTTGACCAGATGCTAAGTTACTCAGACTCTCTCTGTGAGAATGGCCTATCATAGTGTAACGTATTGAAAGATAGCTTCCAATAGAGACAGACAAAAGTTTTTCTCTGACTACATTAAGGATTCAAGTTTTAAAATGCTGCTTGCACTTTAACGTTCCATTTTTATCAGTGTTCCATGGCATCATGTCTTTCCACCATGAAAAAAAAAATCAGAAAAAATTTCTATTGGTCCAAGAGTAAAAAAGGAGAAATATGAATGCATGGTTGAGAAAATTAATCAAGTTTATGAGGGAATAAAAATATTTTGTACATGTGTGTAACAGTGTCTTAAATGAGGGCCCCTGTACATGGTTAGGGCTCAGGACAATTATGACTAGTTCACTTACCCTCCAACAAGAAATAACAATTTTGGACCCTCCATAATGTTTAGAATTCTGGATCTGGAGTCAGGATAGATCTGAGTTCACATCTGACCTCAGACACTTAACTAGTTATGTGATCTGTAACTTAATCTTGGTCTGTTTCAGCTTCCTCATCTGTCAAATGGGGATAATAATCTCACCTACATCTCAGGGTTTTTGTGAAGATTAAATGAAATAACAATTATAAGGTACTTAATGTAGTGCCTGGTGCAGTAAGCTCTATATAAATGTTAGCTATTATTATTTTATGTTAGCTATTATTATTATTTAAAAACTGTTTATTGCTGTGGGCTTCCTAAAAGAAGATACCCAACGTGTCCAAAATCTGAATGTTCAAAGGAAGTTTAGATAAGAGATGCAAATAGAGTCATTGGAAAACTGGTCCCAAATCTTTGTTTTACCTCTTAGTCTTTTGAGGGGGAAAGAGGGAAACAGAAAGAAAAGGGAGAGAAACAGTATCCAAGTACTTATAAAAACAAAGGGCAGATAGCCCTGGCGAGCTGTGAAATCTTTCACACTGAGTTCTTGCCAACGCACCTCATCCCTGCACTCCTGCTGTTTTTTAATAGGAGTGGGCCCCTTTTCGACAAGTCGGCCAAGTCAGCTAAATTGTCTTGTGGTTTCTGTGCTGTGGACAGATGTCCATTACAGTCTGGGTTAGGACCTTTGGAGTCATTACTTTTGGGACATATTGGAAGTCAAAATAGAACCCAACTCTCAGCATGGTAAGAGAACAAGCAATCTTAATTAAAAAATAACATTTTTTGACCTAACTTTCATGGGATTTCTTCCATCCCTTGTATGTGCATCAATGTTGGTGATTTGAATCCTAAGGTCATAATAAGAGTTTGTGTGGTTATCTTTTCCCCATTAATATTTAGAATTCTATACCTTTATTTGATTATGTTTGAGACACTCTGTAGCAATAAAGTAATATAATGAAGTCAGGGTAAGAACCAAACACCCACTTTTCTTATCTTGTATAAAGGATTGGATTTCTATATCCACAAAGCTAAGAAATGTCACAATAGTGACAGTGCTGTTGGTAAGTCAGGTATGAAAATTTTCTAAGAGATGTTATTTTTCATAGACAATATAATGAGGTTTACCCAAAGACTAATACCAATTGTTGAACTAGTGGCATAATATTTTTAAAGACAATTTCATTGACTAGGCAAAAAATGATTTTTCCCCTAATGGTTCTCAACTATAAAGTATGTTGATATTTAGTTAGAAAATATGAGTTTCAGAATTTTAGCCATTCCAGTTTTAAACACGTTTCTTATTTTGGGTCCTAATTTTCTCATTTCTTTTAAAGATTTCTACCCTGCTTGCTTTTTTCTAGTACTTTGTCATTTCATTCTTTGTGCTACATATTTTCAAAACAGTCACTGATAACTGGGTAACGCTGCCAAGGAATTCCTTTTAAACTCGATGAACTATGGTCAGTGTTGGTGAATGTCCCTTGCGTGTTGACTGGCCATGAGACAGTCAGTATTTTATATGCCTTATTTCAAAGGGGTTTAATTATATATCTTTGGATCACATATTTTTAAGAGAAGTCTTTATTTCTTATTGGTATACACACACAAACATACATACATATACATAAATATACACATATATATGTATATATGCATACATAGAGATAAAAAAATTTCTCCTTGCTTAAGCACAAGAGTTGAGTTGCAAGCACTTTTTAATCTCTGGATCCTGGAAAGTGATGAAGAAAATCCTACATTTTTGTTCTTGCAAATGACTTACTCACCAAACCATCAGGGCTGCACTATGTATGTTCTTTCTTTTTCTTTCTTTTTGTTTTTTTGGTGGGGGGGCGTGGGGGGGAGGTTTTTCTGAGTGCCTGCATAATATGGGTGTAGTGTGATGAGCTGTTTCTGCTGAGAAACCAGAGTTTACAGAATAAACAGGGTTGAGGTAAACCCTGATTATGGGGAAAGTTTCTGAGTTAGGCTGTCTTGCAACCTTAACTTTACATGCCTCTATTTTTTGGAAATGCTTGCAAGATTCCTCCTTTGTGAATTGGTGTGAATGGCTGCTGGAACCAGGGTGTTTTTATTTTATGTTGACTTGTGCAGGGTCTCAGACAAGCATGAGGAGCTAAAGATGGCCCTGGAGCGGCTGGAAGCAGGGCACTGTCCAGGAGAACACTTCTTTCATTGCCCACTCTAAAGCATAGGCACAAATGTGCTAAATCGTTGCAGAGAGAAGGGAAGAAAATGTGTCTGCAAACTGGAAAGAATTACCTAATAGAAAAGAAGTGGGTCTGTGTGTGTTTTCTTGTATTTTGGTTCCTTTTTCTTTTTTAGATTTATCCTGAGAATCTTGAGCAATTGTTGCTGCCTTTGAACAGACCCTCTCTTGGAGGGATGAGAGAGTTGTTAGTTGATAATTATACATGAAGCCACAAACCAAATGACAGATTTTTCTAAAGAAAAGTTCCCATTATACATTCATTTTGTGCTTTTCTCTCTAAATCTTTGGATGCTCAACACACACACATATACACACACACACACACACACACACACGGTTGAACAACTGAATAATGAACATTTGGGGAAAGGAGAGCTAGGCAAGTTTTACAAAGAATAATAGGAAAACTAAGGAAAGAGAGGTCTAGGGAGCCGAATTAAAGGGAAAGGAGAAGTTAATGAAGGAATTAGGTATTTTACCCAGGTGCATAGGCAGTTTTTTTATTTCCAAGAGATCCCTTACTCCCTGCTTCATATTTGTGGGATTGGAATAAGGTTTTTACAGCCAGTACAGTAAAAAGAGAGGGTCATTGTCTTAAGTTCATACACACACACACACACACACACACACACACACACTCCTGAGTGTCATTTGAAAAGTCAGTGTCCTGCATATAGATCTCAATTATTCTTACCAGACTCTGGAGGCACTCAGACAAAGAAATCATAATAAATGCCACAGCAAGTCCTAGAGCAAAATTGGCTTTACAAAAGTCTTGGGTTAGCAGCACCCCTGCTTAGGAGGAAGGGACCTGGGCTGCTTTCCTCACCAGTGAGGAAAACCCTTATCCAATAATGAACACAATTAAGCCCTATCTGACTGGGAAGTTGAAGTCCTTGTTTACCTTTGGAAGAATTTAAATAAGCTGCCTACACCCAGGAGAAAAGGCCAGCACAATCTAGTCCTCCAACATGTAGCTGGCCTCTGTCATTTCTGGGTCTCTGGTAGCAAAGGCACCAAGCTGAGGGCCTTGGGGCATCTTTTGTTTTGATTCAGTGTAAGAACTCTACCAAGCTCTTGAACCACATGGTCCACCACTCTCTCTGCTTCTGTTGTTTTGGGACTAAATGTGATTCTCCCCAAGGCACAAAAATATACTTTTCTGGTTGCAGCACCTGCTTAAGGGGGAAATTCTGTACTGACCCCTGAAAAGAAGCTGTTTACACTTTGTTTCCTGAGATCTGATTGTCCATTGGGTTGTCTTACATTGAATTAGCTACAAATGTCGGTAGTTACTTCCTCACTTAACCCTGCTTAACAATCCGATGGCAGTCTGGGGACGGTGGCTAGAGACTGTAGTCTGGCACTGGCGAGGCTGAGGCTGGTGGATCATGTGATCTGATGAGTTCTGAGCAGCAGTAGGGTCAAATTATTGAGCCTCAACCCTAACTGCAGTAGAGTAAGGGGCCCACCAGGTTGTATAAGAGTGATATGATCCAAGTTTGAAACAAGTCTAGTCAAAGTTGCCATGTCCATCAATAGCGGGATTGGGTCCTGGAATTGTCACTGAACTTCCAACCTGGGAGAGAGAGGGAGACCCAGCCTCAAAACAAAACAAAAAACTCTATGGCAGAATATGTTTTTCCTGAGACAGACTTCTATACCACACAATGAGAGGTGGTATTCTGGTTTTAGTTTGATCAAAACCTGATTCATCAGTGCTTTTAACTTTATCCTTCTTTTGCTGTTTATTTACATTATCCACATTATAATGTTGTGATGTTTATAAAGTTCAAGAGATATACTTTCTGGGTAATTAGTCATTTTATTTATAATGCCACATTTTAATAAAAAATAGGGCAGTGGCATTCTCAAATGCCAAAGACAATCATGGTGGCAGGCTCTAGGTTTGTATGTCCTTAGGAGAGGGGTGTTCCTGAGGGTGGCAATCAACTCTGATTCGCTAATAATTAATGAGAGAACGAATATTACAATTAAGGTGTGAGAGTGACATCATGTTACTCTTGGACAGAGACTATCCCTATATGCAGATTACCCCTAGCCTTGGGCAACCTAGACCAAGAGTCTACTTCTACCCAAGCTTGACTGAGTGGAATTCAGCTTAAATTAGAAATTGTAAGGTTGGGTGGGGTCTGATAGAAGAGAAAATTCAACCTTCAGAGACTTAGCTTTTGAAATGAGAGCTTTAGAAAAATGGGGACTCTGGATATTTCCAAATCATTGGTTATTAATAATAATTTCTCTCAGTGTCCTTTGTGGAACACAGTGGGGGACCATTTAGAGTTCTTTGCCTTTGTTTGTCTATTTATTACTCAAAGAGAAGAATTCCTAGGCCTCTTTTCTTTGAAACTGAACTATATGAGACAGTGAAACAAAACTGTCCAGTCTGGGAAATATTGGTTTGAAAAGAGAGAAGGGGAAGGTTGGGGAATATCATACATGTTGCCTGAGAATGTTTTCTTTTAATGGGGTTTCCCAGAAAAAATATGAGACTACTATAACTCTTTCCCTCCTTTGCATGAATAGTGCCCAGAAATGTGTTCAAGGTCATAACGAAGTGCTCTCTTGCCAAACACTTTAGGGATACTTTTAAAACCCCAAAGCCCAAGAGTAGGTGGGACTGTCTGTTTTATTTTTATTTTGAGGTGTTCAAATAATCATGCTCTAACTTGATTATACCTAACTGCTGGCATTGGCTATTCTTTCCAGAAGTTGAAAGAGGCCAGGTTTAGGTCTTGGGTGCAAATCCCCACACTTCCACATATTACAAGTAATGCCATGGGCAAATCATGATTCAACATCTTTCACAGCCTCAGCTTCCCTTATGTAAAATACGAGGAGTTTCCCAAAGGTCCTTTCCACCTGTAAATCTGATGATCCTTTCTCCATCTGAAATCTGTATTACAATCTGACTAAAAGCAAGATACAGGGGAAGGTCTCTATAAGACAGTCAGAGCTAGCCTTGGGAAGATGGCAAACCAAGTCACCCTAGAGCACAATTAAATACCCAAATTTCTATTTATTTGTCTTTTGAGGTAGAGGCAGCTGAGAAGAAAGGTCCAAAGGGCATAAGGTTGCCAACAGATTATGATGTGATATGTTCTGCTTTTAGCTGTCAACTGGACAGCCCTTTCAAGTTGGTTTTCCAGAGATTTTCTTGGGGTGGGGGGAAGGGGAGTCACATTAGACTTCTTCAAATGTGAATTGGAAGACAAGACCCATCTTCCAGGGTTCACAGACAACTGGGAGCTCAGCAGCAAACAAAAAATGAAAACAAATTGTAGCCAGAGCCCTTTGAAGTGAGGGTGGGGGTTGGAGGGGCAGAGGGAGTGGGGGAAATGAAAGCTTGGGTCCTTGTAGCTAGAATACCACATGAAGCAAACTTTTTTTCCTTGAGAAAAGATCAAAGTGGATTAGGAGAGCATAAAAATATTAAAAGGACTGAACTTTGATTAATTTGGTTAAATATCAAAACTTGGTTTGGAATAGGGTGGGGGAAAGGAGGAGGAAATGGAACAAAGAGGGATACGTACCAAATATTGGCTGAATATGTTAAAAAAAATGCTGATCAGCATTAAATTAAGGCAAAACTGAAGATTACACAAGGGTAAACATTGCCACTAATGTCTGACTAAAAGCTAACTGAGGGCTCCAAGTGACTCCACTTAATTTACAGACCAGGCCTATAACAGCCCCAGGGGGACTAGGGGAGGGGGTGGGGGAAGGGGGAGGCATTTTATAGTTAGAAACCATGTTATTATTTTTAAATTTAGAAAAAAACTTGGCTAAAGTAGTTGCTTTAAAAACTACAGAGAAGGGGATATTTGTGTTGAGTGTGTATGCTGTGTGTGCACGTGTGAGCTGGCATGTATGTCCATGCTTTCTGGGCTTGGGCTGGATTAATGGGAAAAAAGCTACAACTTACACTTTAAAAAAAATAATATAAAAAACTCTTCTAACACATCAGAGAGGGAAAAGCAGAAAGAAAAAAAGGAGAGAAAGGGGAGAGAGAGAGAGAGAGAGAGAGAGAGAGAGAGAGAGAGGAGGGAAAGGAAAGAGGAGAGAAGAGAGAGGAGGGAGAGGAGAAAGGGATGAAGAGAGGAAAGAGACAGGAGAGAGAGTCTGAGGACAAGAAGGACGAGGAGGATGAGGAGGAAAAGAGGAAGCAAATGGAAGGGGAGAAGAGAGAGAAGAGGAGAGCCAAAGCCAATGGGTTTAAATTGCTGCACTGTAGGGGCAAATGTCTTAATAAATTCGGAATGTGATTCATTCTTTGGGCATGGGGGAGGGGGCAAACCCCAAAAGAGAGGGGGGGCAGTAAATCCCACAGTGTTACAAATGAAATAGATTTAACTTTGCAATATTTAGCTTCAAGTGGAAACCTAGTTATACTAGATGATAGCAAAACCATATTCCTCCCTCCTTGCCATAGCCTTTTTTTTAGCCATCAGGATTATAAATGCTTTTAAAACCTGATATCCAGTGACATCGAAGTTGATATCTTTAGATTGGGTTTTCATCATATGCTTTAATTTTCTAGGTCTAGGAATGACCATAATTACTGAACAATTCAATGGAATGGAATGGGCTAATTCAGCGCTTTTTACTGCATTTTTTCCACATAATATCTAAAATCTTTTTTTTTTCTCCACAGTAACCCATGTTTACAAAAGCAAGGCATTTAACCCACACATTTCCTGGGCTTGAATCATTTCCTTAATAAGGCATAAAACGTTTACAGAATGACTCCCTTTACATTAGCACATCATTGTTAGCAGATAGGCATCAGTGTGTGTCACATTAGAGACATACTGCCCCTCATCTGCATAATGTGTGGCTATATTATCCCCCCTCTGTGGCATGGGCTGAATGGGCATAATTAAAAGAATAATTATGGCAACCAGTATCTTAACAGATCTTTACTCCTCTGCCTGTTTGCCTTCTCCCATGCAAACTCAAAAAGACAGCCTAACTTTTGTTTTTGAAAGAATAGCTAACATTTAAATACTGTTGTAAAGTCTGCAAACTGCATTCATTCTGTATACAGGGCATCCCAAAAGTCTTAGGGCATTTTAGTTGCCCTAAGGCTTTTGGGACACCTCATCTTCTCTCATTTGATTCTCACAGTAACCCTGTGAAGGGGGTGCTATTCTAATCCCCACAGTACAGAGGAGGAAACTGAGACTGACAAAGGCTAAGTGACCTGTAACCTTGTCATACAGCTAGTAAGAGGTAGAACCGGAAACTTAGGTGGGCCTGACTCTCCATCCAGCTGAGTCTCCAAAACAAAAATAAAAGTTACAACAAAGGATACATAGTTTTCTGTTCCTATTAAAAAAAAAAAAGCTAAATGGATAGTAAAAGTTAAAGTTATTTGACTCTTTTTTAAAGAATTCTCTTTTTTTAGCTTCCAGGATCATCCACTGGCATCATCACTTTTCTTTCATGTATTTTGTTTACACAGAGTTGTTTGCATTACACTGTGAGCTCCTTGAGGACAGGGATGGCTATTTATTATTGCTTTGCTTTGTATTTCTTTGTATTATTGGTTAGCACAGTGCCTGGCAAACAGGAAGCCCTTGATAAATGTTTATTGACTTGCTGACATCACCTGGATAGATATTATCAGATTGTTGTTGGTTTTTGGCTTGTTTGTTTGTTTTCTGATGGGATCTAGAGTGAAATCATCTTCTTTGAGAATGCCTGGTAAAGAAATTTATCTATGAACATATGTTAGCATCCTATATAACTTGCAGCCTTAAAGAGCTGGCTGGGACTTCTGTTGGTTAAGGGATTTTCCCAGGGTCACACAGCAAAAATGTCAAAGGTGAGACTTGGATCCAGGTTTTGCTAACTCCAAGACCAGTTCTCAATGTACTATGTATTCTAGGTACTCATTCCTCATAGAGTGGGCCTTATGATTTACAAAACACTTTCCTCTTTTTTTGGGGAGGGGGGTCTTTTTTGGAGGGGGGAAGGCAGGGTAACTGGGGTTAAGTGACTTGCCCAAGGTCACACAGTTACTAAGTGTTAAGTGTCTGAGGTCAGATTGGACCTCAGGTCCTTCTGATTCCAGGGCCCATGCTCTACTCACTGAGCTATGTAGCTGCCCCAGCACTTTCCCCTTTAACAATTCTGTAAGGTAGCTGGTATAGTATTAGTGAACTCCATTTTACATCTGAAAAGACTGAGCCTCAGAGAAATTAAATAATGTGGTAACAGCAGGTAATTGACAGAGTGAGAATTCAAATCTGAGCATCCCTTTACTCCACCATCAAAGAAACTGCCTGGTCCGACCCTTAAAACTTGACCTAGCATTTAAAGTGTTGCAAATGCTGGGTATCCCAAAAGTCTTAGTACACGGTTATGACCAAATAACTTTAAAAGTATAAATGGTACAAGCTTAGAAAGATATCACTTGTAAGTTTACATATTGCAACTTATTTTACAATTATCTAGTTTTGTGGATTTTTTTTTTCATTTTGGAGGGATGAGGGCAGGGCAGTTGGGGTCAAGTGAACTTGCCCAAGGTCACACAGCTAGTGAGTGTTAAGTGTCTGAGGTCAAATTTGAACTCAGGTCTTCCTGACTCTAGGGCCAGTGTTCTATTCACTGTGCCACCTAGCTGCCCTGGTTTTGTGGATTTTTTAAACATAATTAAAAAAAATTAATTTAAAGAATTCCTGGTACCCTGTCATTGGCATATTCAGTAGTTTCTGGATGACCCTTTCTCAGACCAGTGGATTAGCAGAGGAAGCCCTCATATTTGGTCTCCCTCAGGTCACCATGTCT
This sequence comes from Petaurus breviceps papuanus, assembly GCF_028583685.1. NCBI lineage: Eukaryota > Metazoa > Chordata > Mammalia > Diprotodontia > Petauridae > Petaurus > Petaurus breviceps. The sequence goes on along the minus strand of NW_027187281.1, from coordinate 1,397,532 downwards.
ATCACCATCAGACCTTTTCTTGTGAGGTCCCATCAAAATTCTTATGTGTGCACCAGGACCTCATTCTTTGGACCCTCTTAAGGTTAAGAACAGTAACTATCTTTGCAGTCATTGAGCACCAGCTGCTGAAAGATTTCACCAAGGTCAAAAATTAACTAGGGTGATGTATAGCACAAGATTGGGGTTATATTGAATTTTAGCAAGAAACATATAAATATTTTAAAATTTCAAATAGTTAACTTTTCAAATGTATTTGCAAGTTTATTTGTTTATATTTCTGAATATATAACGCTTAAAACTGCAGTAAGACTTCTGGGACATTTTGTATGTACTTCTATTCAGGCATTTATGCTATATATATGTATATATATTATATATAATGTATGCTCTCTATATACATATATTATACATGTTGTACCCATGTTGTTACTTAAATGTTGCCTCATCTACTAGAATGTAAACTTCTTGAGGGCAAGTTTTTTTTTTTTTTTCCTCTTTGCATCCCCAGAATTTAGTTCAGTGTCTGGCATGTAATGGGGGCAACTAGGTGGCACAGTGCATAGAATGTGGAGCCTGGAGTCAGAAAGACTCATCTTCCTGAGTTCAAATCTGGCCTCAGATATTTCTTAGCTGTATGACCCTGAGCAAGTCCTTTAACCCTGTTTGCCTCAGTTTTCTCATCTGTAAAATAAGCTGGAGAAGGAAATGGCAAACCACTCCAGTATCTTTGCCAGGAAAACCCCAAACAGAGAGTTGGACATGACTGAAATGACCAAACAACAACAATTAGCACATGGTAAGTGCTTAATATGCTTTCATTGACCCTCTGGCAGAATATTAGCAGTGCTACCATTAAGGTCAGAGCATCACACATCGAGAGACAGACAGAAGGGATCTAATCCAAACCCTTCATTTTACAGGTGGTGAAACTGAGGCCCAGGGAGGTTTAGAGGTTTCCCCAAATTCATACAGGTGGTTAACGCTAGAGGGGAGGGTATTTGAACTGTCTTCCTTTGATCCTTTTCCCTAGCTCCAAACCTCATCATTTCTGCAGAAACTATCTCTGTCTTTGTAACAACGTGGTGTACACTGTAAAACTGTTGTATTACTTTAATAAACTGATTGAAAATAATGGGAGGAAGTTTGCATTTGGCAAATCCTTCTCAAATTGTAGATTACCTCTCGTTACAACATTTATTAAACACCTGTTACGTATGAGGCACTGTGCTAAGTGCTGGGGGTACAAAAAGAGGCAAAAAACAGTCTCTGCTCTCAAGGAGCTTACACTCGAATGAGGAAGAAAACATGCAAACAAATATATACAAAGCAAGTTACACATAAGATAAATGGGAAATAATTAACAGGGGGAGGTCACTAGAATTAAGAAGGTTTGGGAAAGGCTTCCTATAGGCAGGAGGTATCAAACAAGCAGCAACAATCCCCAGGGAGTCCTGAACCAGATTAAAATGTAATTTGTTGTTGGTATTTAGTAATTTTTCAGTCATATCCAACTCTTCCTGATGCTATTTTGGGGTTTTCCTGGCTCAGATACTGGAGTGGTTTGCCATTTCCTTCTCCAGATCATTTTACAACTGAGGCAAACAGGGGTAAGTGGCTTATGCAGGGTCACATAGCAATTGGAAAATATTTAACGAAATAAACAAAAATATAATAAAATATAGATAACGTTAACATGTGGTTTGTGACCCCATTTCTATTTGAGTTTGACACTGGCTGAAGGAGGTATTTGTCAGCTCACCCAACGTAAAGTACATACATAAGGTGGAACCTGCCACTACCACCAATTCAACTCAATGAACATATTATATATTACATGTGTGTACATATATCACATTACATGTCAATATATACATATGTTACTGTTACATATCAGGCATTAATTATGCCCAAGGTAGCATCACAAAGGCAAAAGCGGCCCAGTCCTCATTTGCTTGGTCAGCTCAGTCTAGCAGGTTCAAGAATTGCTCCAGGAGATGGACCTTATTTGTTTGGAACCTACAGCATCCCATCAGAAATCTTATTGTAAGTCTGTAAGACAGTGGGAAGAACGTGGGCCAATGTTTCCAGGCACATCAGTTCTGAGTATCTGTTGCCTTTTGGGAAAGGTAGATGAAATATGAGATGGTACCTTTTAAGACCCAGGAGAACATCAGGGATTATACAAACCCTATCGAATTTCCTTTCTTTTCTTTATCTTTTATAGAAAATGCACCTCTGTTAGCATATGTTTTTTTTTTAACCCAAAAGATGGAATCTATAGGATTTTTCAAAATCCTACCAAAAGATTGGATACAGGAAAAGGGATAATAGATTGTACTTTTTGCCTTTTTCTCATTCCTTACTAGTAGAGGTCAAGACCTTAGAATCATAAGACCTGTGTCTAATTCCTGACTCTAATACTAGCTATATCAACCTCAGTTTCTTCCTCTGTAAAATGGGATTTCCAATACTATTAGTACTTCCCTGATGCCCTCTTGCCCTAAGGATAAAATTCAAACTGCTTAGCATGACATTTCAAGCCTTCTGAAATCTGGATCATATCTATCTTTGCAGGTTTATTTCATAATATTCCCCTTTACACATTCTGCATTCCATTCAAACTGGCCTCCTAGCTGTTCTCTGAACTAGGCATTCTCATCTCAGTATCTTGGCCCAGGCTGTTTCCAGTGCCTGGAATGAAGCCTCCTCACCTCAATTTCTTAGAGTCTCTGACTTCCTTTGAAGCTCACCTCAGAAGCCTTTTTTTTTTTTTTCTTTTCAGTTGTTAGGGTTTCCTCTAGAAATTACTTAGACATATTCATTTGTACATTTGTTGTAGTCAAAAATAGTAGAATATGAGCTCCTTGAGGGCAGAGATGGTTTCATTTTTGTCTTGGTAACCACAGCACCTTGTAAAGTGACTTCCACACAAGTAAACATATAATACATTTGCTGAATTGAACTGAATGAATTTGGCCCATTGCTTTTATTTTGGCCCTAGCAACAACCCAAGAGAGACCCTCAGAATGAAGGAGCTGGTCCTGGGGCTTCTCTTATAAGATCATAAATATTGAGCTGGAGGGACCCTTACAGGTTATTGAGTCCAATCCCCTCATTTTACAGATAAGAATACTGAGAACTAGGCAGGTTAGGTGACTTGTCCCAGATCATGCAGTTAGTGTCTGGGTGGAATATGAACCCAGTTTTCCCTAACTCCAAATCTAGTGCTCTACCCATAGGTTCCCAAAGTGGGTCATACAACCCTCTAAGGGGTGCTGGAATGACGGGGCAGAGAGGGTGGCAGTAGCCTCGGGTGCAATTGGGGAGCACTGAATAAAAATAAGAGGTCAGTGGAAATATAAGGAAAGAAGAGAAGAGAAGAAGACTTTGAAAAGCTGTTCGTATATATTCCATCTGTTGTATAACAGAGTTCAAGTCAGTGATTACAAAACTTACAAACAAACATAAAAAAGCAAGTTATGATTGATCAGTGGTCAAGTCTAACAACAGGTCTTAAGAAGCAAGTCTTGGCAGGCCAGTGGGTCAGCATTGCCAGGAAGTCCAGCACCCATCAGCAGGAATATGTGAGTGTATTGACTTGTTTACAATACAATACCATATGGTTACATGATGCAATATTGCATCATCAAAATTTCAATGAGGAAAAAACCCTACAAATTTACAATAAACTATCAAACTTAAGATGCATCAATTTTGAAAAAATATTTTATATCTTTTTGAAATTATGCAAATTTCCAAAAAAGCATTAAAGGGTTAAAGAAAGTAGATTTCCAATGGGACACTGAGTAATTTTTTTTTTTTGAAAGGGGGCAGTAGGCCAAATAAGTTTAGGAACCTCTGCACTAGACCATTTCTTGCTTAGGCAGCCTATACAAAAAAAAAATCAACTAATCAATCACCAACATTTTTTTAAGGACTTGCTGTGTGTCAGTCAGTGTGCTAGGTGGTGGAGGTTCAAGTACAAAGAATGGAACAATCTTGGTATATAAAATTTTATGTTATTTTAAAATATCTTAATGAAAAGATGAATATTCTGTTATCTTTCTTGGTAATCTTTTCCTCAAAGTTCCTTCCAGTGTTGAATCACCTCGCCATATGGGAACATCTTTTTATGCCAAAGGAACCTTTGCCTTGTTACTATTGAAACCTAACCTCTGCAATTCTGTAAAAGTTATGTAAAGATAAAAACTTTGGAAAGAAGATATCCAAATAATTTTGGATCGCAATAATAACAATGAAGAAAAATATAAATGGCTTGTGTTTAATTCAATTCAAATCCATTCTTAGAGTTAAATTATTTATTTCATCCCTAGTAGAAATACTATTGCCACTTTCGTTACTGCTTTTTCTACTTCCACAAGTAACTCTATAAGCCATATTTTTAATGTTCAATCAACAAGTACTCATTAATCCACTACTGTACACTAGACACTGTGTGTGCTAAGAACTGGGGATACAACGAATGACAGACAGTTCCTGTCCTCAAAGACCTTACATTCTAATGGGGAAGTTGACATGCAAACTCTACATACCAACAGGACATATACAGGATAAATGAGAGATAATTACAGAGGGAACACATTAGCTTTAAGAGAGGTTAAGGCAAAAGACAGTAAAGGTTGTCACCTTTTTTTGCAAAAGGTGAGATTTTGGCTGAGACCTGTATAATAAGACAGCCCATTATGTCCATTCCTCTGCATCTAAGTGGTTGGATGATTTAGGTTCTATTACTTCTTGCTATTATTTCTTCTTCCTGTTATTCTATTTATATTATATTCTAGAAAGAATAATAGAAATAATTAATAATAAAATAAAGGAAATTACTTCTTGCTTTGTGCAATGATTTCCTTGACTCACATGATAGAGAAAGATGATAATACTTTTCTTTATTTTTCTCAGGAGCAACTCAGTGAAATTCCCTAAATAAATAAGAAGCTGTTTCTGAAAACTAAGAGAAACACAAAACTTTGGACCTGGAAGGGATGTCAGAGAACGTAAAATCTAAGCTGTGTCTGAATAAGAGCCCTTTCTCTACACTCCTGGACACAATCAGACAACTGGCCTGCTTTTAAAAGTTTCTAATGTTGGAGAATTCACAAATTCCAAAGACAGCCCATCATACAATATTCACAAAACCCCCTTTGGCTTCCTCTTCTTTTTACCTTTCCAAGTGAAGTGGTCAAAACAAATGAAAAACACCCACACCACAACCACCACCACAACAGCCCATACACTCCTATCTGATTGAATATATTCCACTCAAATCTGACAAGTTCATTCAGGGACTGACCAGCTAAGCCTGGTAGACACTCTTGGTATTGGGCAAAGGATCCAGAACTAAATATGTACATTGGACATAGAAGTGGTCTACCTTGCCCTTCTTTTATAAAGACAAACAATCAAAAAATAGGGTAAAGTTGTGCTCATAATTATAGGTAGCTATCGGGATATTTTCTTTTATTAAGGAAAAGAAACTTAAAAAGGACTGACCTGAGTGAGAGGAAGTCAGTCTCCCAAATTAGCCCCTCCTTCCACTCCTTCCTGCTGGGATGCTGATGTCTGATGGGACATCAGATGGGATGCTGATGGGATGTCCTTGCTGTCTGTGCGGGTAGTGGGATGAGGTGGCGTGCCTGGTTCTTCTTTCCCTTCCCAACCCACAAGGATCTAGTAAAATTTGAGGCTGGTTGTTGGAACCCTAGTTCACAATTTAAGAACAGTCTCTTGTCTCAATGGCTGTTTCCACAGCCCCGAATCTGTGACTTGGTAGAGTTAGGACTAAGCCACAGGAGGCTTTCTCACAGCAGAATGTTTTAAGATAATGTGACCTTGTATTCTCAATGAGTCCCTGTGGCAATAAAGCTCTCAAGGGAAAGCTAAAACTCCTGGCTGGCCCTAACAGGGAAGAAGAGAGGAGAGGGGGAGGGCAAGGGAAGAAAAAGAGAGAGATTTTTTTTTTAAGCATTAAAAATGAAGACTCACAAAAGCCTCTTTTACTGAGGAGTCTTTATGCTGGGCATAGTACGAAAGGTTACTAGTAAGGCACCAGCAGCAGGTTAATGTCCCTAAAATAAAGTAGGAGCCAGTAATAACATGGTCATACAAATAGAAAGTTACGGCTGGTAAGAAAGTCTGTGCAGTAACACACCATTAGATTCAGCAATTACTATATTTACAGAAATATGTCCTAACCTCTCAGTAATGTTCAGTGGAAACTGTAAAATAGGGTTCTGCTACTGATAACCCATTTTTCTCTCTGGCACAGATCTCTAGAGGATTAGCTAGACTTAGTAGTAAAATTAGACATTGTCTCCTAAAAAGTTCTGGAGGTCAGGTTAAAGTTATCCATTTCAGTTTTGGAAGACAGCTGGTGTGTACTTGTGTATGGTGTGTGTGTGTGTGTGTGTGTGTGTGTGTGTGTGTATGTGTGTCTGAGGGGCAGAGAGAGAGAGAGAGAGAGAGAGAGAGAGAGAGAGAGAGAGAGAGAGAGAGAGAGAATTAGAAAAGGAATGAGAGGAAGAGAAAAGGAAGGAGGAAGAGGAGACAGGGAGGAAGAGAGAGAAGGAGGGATCCAGTTAGTGGTAGGGAGTGTATAGGAGGAAGAATGGGAAAAAGGGGGAGTAAAGGCATGAGGAAGAGAAGAAGGGAGGGGGCAGAAAGAGAAAGGGAGAAAAAGGTAGAAAAAATAGGGAGAAAAGGAAGAAGAAAGAAGGAATAAAGGAAGAGAGAAAGAAAAAGGGAGGGGGAAAGGAAAGGAGGAAAAGAAGGAGAGAACAGGACAGGGAGACAGGGAGAAAAGGAATGGGGAAGTGGGAAGGAGGAAAACTGGGTTTTTCGAAAAAGGGAGAGAGAGAGAGAGAGGAGTAGGAGGGGGAGGGGAGCAAGAGGAGATAGGTAATTCCAGCCGTGTCCTCAGTGCTGGGAATGCCAGTGTTAGTGGGAGTGTCATTGACTGCTGTGAGCTTTGAGAACTGAACAAAACTTTTAAAAAATATGGCATATTGTTGACCACAAATAGCTTGCTCTAATTTACCACCTATTTGCAGATACATCGATTATACTTTCAGATCCTACAATGATTGCAAATGCTTCTTTTGTGGAGCAAACTTGATTTTAAAAGCTTATGAAATTTGCAGCTGGCAGAGAGCATTGTACCCCCCCCCCCCCCCCATCTGTTTCATTAAACTGGCCAAAAGCCACCTTTCACTGGTTTCTATTTCTGTGAAAAGCTTTTCAAACAGCCTTCATCCTCCTGCTCCCTAATAATCAGCCTTCCTCTTCCTTTCTGTGCTGGGAGATCTGCTTGACACCCACCTGATGCATAACCCCTTCTGCTTCTGTTGGCTCGGAGTGGATTTATTCTTCTTTGTTTCTGTCATCAGATGATGTACTGCCCTGCTGATTGCATGTTTTCAAATGACTATGCATTGCCTGCCTTTCCTGTGCTTACAAAAACAAATGAAACTAGAAAAGGTCCCAGCACACCATGGGCTGGCCACAGGAATACAGGAGTTCACTATTCCAACTCAGCTTTATGTTATACCACTGACCCCCATCCTCCTGCACTCAGCCTTCATTCCAGGTAAGTGTTTTAGTTATTCCAAAATGCTCGGTGCTGTTTCATGTAATTAAATGCACTATGTGATAAATTCCCATTGTCCCCGGTCTCCCAAAATTGTAGATCTCTGCCTTTTACTGGGTGGCCCAGGAGCCTCAGGGAAGGGAGGAAGGGGTATATAAAAGAGAAAAAAAAATCACACTACAATTAGCATCTCACTGAAATGGCTTCAGGCTTTTTCCATCCCTTCTACAAAAGGTCCCTTAACAGGATCCTTTTCTGCTTTTCTACTGGACTTGCAAAGACCATTTAAAGGTTGCCAATATCTTAAGTTTTAATCAGAGATGATTTCTAATGAGATTATTTCAATCAAGAAAATTTCATTAAGTGCCTTCCATGTGCCAGAGACACAAAGAGGCAGAAAGACAGTCCCTGCCTTCAAGGAGCTTGCAGTCTAAAGTGGGGAGATAGTGTGCAAACAAATATAAAAAGCAAACCATATGTCAGATAAATTTATAAATAATCAAACAAATAAAAATTAAAAATAATTAATTAAAAATAATATAAATAATTAAAAATAAGGCACTGGGAAATAAAAAAGAGGGGTTGGTAAAGGCTTTCTGTAAAAGGTTGGGACTCCAAGGAAGCCAAGGGAAGTCAGTAGGCAGAATTGAGGAGGAAGAGCATTCCAGGCATGGGGGACAGCTGAAGAAAATGCCTGGATCCAAGAGATAGAGTGATGTGTTCATAGAAGGGCCCAGAGGCCAATGTCATGGCACCATATCTGCTATCTCATTACTATGTGGGAATGCAGGGAGAGATGCCACAAAATCAGACTTCACCTTATTACCCCCAAGTCTTTTTTGCCTCAACATTAAGTGGTGGCAATGCTGGTTTCTGATTCCATTGTCACCATGGACACCTACAGAGAAGCAACCCATAAATTCTGAAGTGGCAAGACAAGTTGGAGCTGAGTGAGGAGGGAGAAAAGAAACTATGCCTTTTTATTGTCCCTTTCCTGAGATTAGAAGCTTGTTAAGGGATGCTATGGGATCTTTTCATTTATTTACATATCTTCCCATGAGATACAGGATCCATCCAAGAAATGCTATTGATTGATCTAGTGAGTGGGTGTCAGACATGGAGGAGAAGGGGGTAGGGGAAGAGGTGATAGGGACCCATGGTTCCTATCCTGAGTATGTGATAGGAAATCTTTTCTTCTGAAAAGCTCCTCCACTTTTGATTGAAAGGAAAACACTGGCATGAAACTCTGAGAGGTTTCCCTGAAGATCCCAATGATGACTATGGTGGTTGTTATTTTAAATTCTCTCTTTTTTCATTCTGTCTCCATCCTTCTCACAGCTGCGTTGTGCTTAGCACGCACCATTGGCTGTGTTTTCCATCATTCAGTAAGTTCCAGGAAGACCAAAGGGACTGAACTGAAGTAGGGCAGAGTGGGCCTCGAAACAGAAGAGTTGATGACAGGCTGGGGAGGTTCACTATGACATCAAGAAATATCACTTAATAAGCAGAATCAGGAAAATGGTATTTTCAGTAATAAACTACCCTTCCTGATCCTAGCGGACCATGTAGACCTGGATACTTCTGGCCATATGTAACTCAGTCCTGAAGGACTCTTGAACTTTAAATGATAAAATACTTCCACCACCGTCAGTCAGTGAACTCATGTTTATTAACTACCTACTATGTGCCAGTCACTGGGCTATCTAATGCAGATATTTAAAAAGGCAAAAGACGGTCCCTACCCTCAAAGAGCTCACAGTCTAATAGGGGACACTACATGCAAACAACTACATGTGAATAAGGTAGACACAGAATAAGTTAGGGGTCATCTCAGAGCAAAGAACTAGATTAAGGAGGATTGGAAAGGCTTCTTGCAGAAGATGGGACTTTAGCTGGAACTAGAAAGAAGCCAGGACAACTAAGGATAGAGAGAAATAAGGAGAGAGAACAATTCAGTCATGGGAGACAGTCAATGCAAACACCAGGAGTCAGGAGATGGGATTTTTTGTGTGAGGAAGATCAAAGAGGCCAGTGTCCCTGGTTGACAGATATGTGGAGGAGAATGAGGTATAAGAAGACTGGAAAGGTGTGTGTGAGGGTAGATTATGTAGGGCTTTGAATGCCAGAGGGTTTTATGTTTGATCATGAAGGGAGTTTTTTGAATAGGGGAGTGATATGGTCAGATCTGAATTTTAGGAAGATCAGTTTGACCATTGAATGGCAGGTGGTCTGCAGTTTACACTTCAGGAAGGAAAAGCAACCATCAGGTTATTGCAATAGTCCAGGAATGAGGTGATAAGGGTCTATGCCGAGGGGGTAGCAGCGTCAGAGGAGAGAAGGGGGCAAATTGGCCATTCAGCAGGAAGAGCTGCTGACTCAGTGGACCTTTGGAACCTTTGCTCAGTCATTCTTGTCTTCTGGCTACCAATTCTGTGCTTACCCATTAACACTCTAAAGATAGATGTATTGCAGGGGGATGGAGCAGGAGGAAAGGAGGCTAGTGCCCTTTCCATTCCAAGGAAGAATCATGGCAAGCAGCAACAACAATAACATCAAAACGGAATGCTATGAAAAAAAAAGAATGCGAAGGAATTATAATGATCAATCCTGTCCTCAAAGAAAAGACATAAGTATGAATCTTTCTCGTCTTTGCTAAGGTGGGAGACTATGGGTATGAAACATTGCATAGAATAACAGTTGGCTAATTACTGATAAGTTTTAATAAACTATTTTTCCCTCTTTTTAATTCTTTGTTATAAAGGTTTACTCTCTGGTAGTACTACAAGGAAAGGTGATAGCTCACATTTATTTATATGGGGATTTAAGGTTTGCAAAGATTATTAGTTTATTTGATCCTCAAGACAACCCTATTAGGTGGTGCTGTTATTATTTTCATAAGTCTGAGACAGGTTAAGTGACTTGTTCAAATTCACATAGCTACTTGGTAAGTGCCTGAGGCAGGATTAGAAATCCTGCCTTTCCTGACACCGTGATCTGAGCTCTAACAACTGGGCCACTTAATTGTGTTAAGAAATGAAGGTTAGGCAAAACTAAATGATACCAACAAAATTTTCAAAAAGAGATGTTTCTTAAGCAAATAATAGACTAGCATAGAGGTATCTGGGCAGCTAGGTAGTGTGATGAATAGAGTGTTGGGCCTGAAGTCAGGAAGATTCATCTCCCCTGGGTTCAAATGCAGCCTCAGATACTTACTAGCAGTGTGACCCTGGACAAGTCACTTCACTTTGCTTGCCTCGATTTCCTCACCTGTAAAATGAGCTGGAGGAGAAAATGGCTAACATTTCCAGGATCTTTGCCAAGAAAACCACAAATGGGACCATGAATGGTTAGACATATCTGAGACCACTGAACAATGACAACAAAACTTAAAAGGATGGACAGCTTGGTGGCACAGTGGGTAAAGGGCTGGGCCTGTAGTCAGGAAGAAAGACCTGAGTTCAAATTAGACCTTAGACACTCACTTAATACTGTTTGCCTCGGTTTCCTCATCTGTAAAATGAGCTGAAGAAGGAAATGGCAAACCACACCCATGTCTTTGCCAAGAAAACCCCAGATGGGATCACAAAGAGTCAGACACAGACATGATTAAATAAATGAGCAACAAATAGGCGGGAGCCATCTCAGGTTGATTGCTCTGGACCCGTATGAAGAGGAAGGAGAGGCTGTGAACAATTGAATTGTAACTTTTTCAGCTGTTCAGCCTCAAAGAGAAATGAGAATTAGATTGGATTGAGGGTGGATTGGGATTATATGTATATACCTGTGTATTAATGTGTTTCATGGAGGAGAGGTGGTAGTGTTTTCATAAGAATAGAAAAGACAAGCTTATTAGGGAGAATAGACTACTAATAGAGTCTAGAAATACAACCATAGAAATACAGTGGTGACAAGTTAACATAGGGTAAGGTAAATTCAGTCTAGGAATTGGGAAACAGAACAAGTCTACTTAGGATCATCAGTCACAAAACAGCTTCTTAACCCAGACCCCGTGGATTTAAAAAATATTTTAATAATTAAATTTCAGTATAATTAGTTTTCTTTATAAGCCAATGTATTTTACTTTATGCACTTAAAAACATTATTTTCAGAAGAGATCCACAGGCTTCAGTAGAACTCCAGAGGGATTGATAGTAAAAAGCAAAAATAAGGATAAAGACTCCATCATGGGAATTTAGGTTAAGAGGGATTTAAGGTTGGATGGTCATGGTCATCTAGTCTAACATTTTACAGATGAAGACGCTGAGGTCTAGAGACATATCCATATGTGTGTATACATATACACATATATGAGTACTAGAATAAGTGGAATGTATCTGTATAAACGTGTATGTGTATATATACATATATGTGTATGTGTGTACATATATATATTTATATATACATATACACTCACACACATATGTATGATTTGTACTCAAGTCCTATGATTGCAATTCTAGTATTCTTTCCGTTACCTTAGAGACAATTGGCATTCTCAACCCTAAAAACAATTAAAAAGGCATTTGAATCAAGACCAGAAAAGTTTGTGGAAAAGAGTGGTTCTTTTCTGTGTGAAATGAGGAGGTGGAAGAAACAGATCCAGAAGCAAGAAAAAGTTCTTTTGGGGTTATCGTCTTGCAGTCAGAGTCGTACAGATGCCTGACAACTTTGAGTAAAAACCTTCCACTGTCTTTCTCCCATTTCTCATTCATTAAGTACCAAACTAATCCAGAGCTTTTCTACAAAGGATGATTGTTAAGCATGCGAATGGGGAACCCTTGACAAATATGAAATACGGGCTAAGGGCACATTAATAAATCTGAAAATTATCTACCTCGACTGAGAAAGGGGAGTTTCTGTCCAACACTACAATGCTATTAATACACTCCCCATTTTTGAACAACCTCAGGGCAGACCAGAGTTCCAGGGTGTATCTTTTTAATGTAGCATGTCTCAAGGGGGGAATCAAGTTAAGCAACTTATTCTTTTTCATGCCCTGTATTTACAGGCAACAGTCCAACAGGGTAACATTAAACCTCAGATAGGTTTATTTACACCAGTATTTAAACAGAATAGTAAAGGAACCCAAACCATGTATGCAGAACGTGAGAGAAAACAGTATCAGGAAAAGAAAGTATGCAAACATTATCTTAAATGACAAAAAAGAGAAAATAAAAGAAAATTTTCCTTAGGACTCCAAGGATTCCTTTCTTTTTCAGTTTATGATTTTCGGCCACACATTCTCTACTATGTTCTCAGACCCCAGCTCTTCTCCAAAGTTTTTGAGTCTCCATTTTGATTCCTAGGAGCTGCTAATCCCTACCTTTCTGTTACTCCTCACTAAAACAAATGTTCATTCTGTGTACCAATCAGATGGGAAGAGAGGTTAAAGAATATAATCTCCCAAAATTTGCTAGTTTAGCAAGCCTTTTGCTGCAATGATCATAAATGCTACAAATGTATAAGAAGATGTTGGATACCAGCAGACTGGGCTTTCCATTGTACCCTGGAGCAGAATGGAGAAGTTATGAAACTTTTGCTTAGTCTTAATAAGGAGCCTTCTCCCTTCCTTCCACCCCCAACCGCCTGTTCATTTTCCCCTCCTTGCCTGTCTGGACTTGTCATCGCAACGTGTAGTTGTGCCAAGTACAAGGCATAATCCTGGGGAGGAAGCTACTCGTGCTAGATTAGCAAGGGGTAAAGTCAGTAGTCCTCTGCCAGTTGGAGACAAAGCAAAGATGGTTTCCAACCAAACAGAATGGTGACTACGGTTTGGGAGTGTTCAGAAATGAGGATGTTGTACTGTACTGGGAACTGAGACCCAAAGTGTGTTTTCAATGCATCAAATGCTTTCTTTTTTGTAAATATTTTAAATTTAACAAAATATAAGAGAGGCTTTCTTCTAAATTCTTTGTTTTTATTTGAAAATTCACTCAGATAAATAGAATCTAGGTACTTCAGATTCATTTACACTTAACTAATTAAAATGTTTTAAATAATTATTTGATGCAAAAGAAAGCATTTGGTTGGTTTTTTTTTTATACTTTTTTTTTCCTTTTAAGAGAGGAAGTCATATTTACACCAGAATAAGCGAATTGCAAAAACAAAAGGTTTGGGCTGGTTTTGAGTCTCTAAATTTATTACTTTAGAGACAATTTGGAATTTGTCACATTTTCCATGATTGATATAAACATGGACTCCCCCTGCTGTGTGACTAGAGAATCCCATGTAAGTTGGACCAGGTCATCTTTTTGATAAATCTTGAGTTCAGGTCTTTCTTGTTTCCTAAAACCATTCCAAATACCAAAGGATCCTTTAGGATACCTCTACTCTGGTCACAGTAGCTTTTTGTGTGTTTTTCATAAATCATCAAGGTCCAAATTTTTAATAAAAGTGTTATCCAGAGAGAAACCATAAAGTTCTAGTTGGATAGTGCCCTGGTAACCTTGGATTTTCAAAAGTGATAGCAGCGGAGGGTAAACACTAGAAAATTCTTAATAATCTCAAAAGTCTTTGAGTCTGGGTTCAGCAATGGATAATATCATTGTTATTCTAAAATTAGCCTTGCTACACTTAGAAAGGCTGATCACCTAGTTGGCAAAAGAATAATTGATTTTTCAGCCACAACAAATATTAATGGGAGGGAAAGGAAGGGAATAAGCATTTAAACACCTACTCTGTGCCAGGCACTATGGTAAGCATTTTAAAAAGTCTTGCTTGATCCTCACAACAACACTGGGAGGTAGATGCTTATTATTCCCATTTTACAGTTGAAGAAACTGAGGCTGACAGAGATTAAGTGATTTACTTAGGGTCATATAGCTAGTAATTGTCTGAGACTAGGTTTGAACCTACTTGCCTTAATGGCCATCTTCCATGTTATAGATGAGTTGTGTCAGGGAGAAGAATACCCATGCAGAAAATGTAAATCAAAAACAAATCAAAAAGCAGAAAATCAAAACAATTGATATATTGAAGTATTAAGATGTCCAGGGAATGTCGCAGGAATCCTTTTAATAGACTATCTTGGGCTTTTCAATATTTTTTTTAATTAAACAATTTTTAATTTAAAAAAATTAAAATTTTAAATTAAAAAAATTAAAATTTTTAAATACATATAATATATATATTTTGCCCTTTTGGAGGGCAATTGGGGTTAAGTAACTTGCCCAAGGTTACAAGGCTACTTTTTTTGTGTGGGTGTTAAGTGTCTGAGGCCAGTCAGTCGGGTCCTCCTGACTCCGGGGCCGGTGCTTTACTCACTGTGCCACCTAGCCACCCCTGTCTTGGGCTTTTCAACAACACCACAGCCTAAGTATTCCATTAAAAAAAAATCTAGCTATTTTGTCAGAGAAAAAAATTTTCTAAATCTTGTGAGTCTTTGGTTGATATGAGTGTTTAAATTCTTTGCAGGCCCATTGCCTGGTCTTGTCAATATTAATTAAATAAATTACTATCAGAGGGCTACCCTTCTGACCACTGCCATCACCTCTAATCTCTGTTCACATGTATAGATGAGTCACTAATGTCTTCCTCCAATACCTTGTAATGTCATGGAGATGAACCTGGATTTTTGAAGGTTCTCTAGTTCCTATTAAGTCAAAAAGACTTTGAATAGGCTTGACAAAACCTTGTGTATTTATCATCCAAGGACAAATTACTATAGAGATATGCTTAGATGTGGGTCTGACCGTGTCATTCCATTGCTCCAGAAGTTTCAATAGCTCCCCATTACTTCTAGCATAAAAGAAAAACTACTGTTTTTGGAATGTAAACCCCTTTATAATCTGGTTCCAACCTATTTCCAGTCTGATTACACATTTTTCTTCCTCATGTACTCTATATATAGCCCTCAAACTGACCTACTTGTTCTCTATAGACAGTATTCCATCTCCCTTCTCCATTCATTTTCAGAGGCCTGGCAGCTAGATGGCAGAGTAGCCAGGCCTGGAGTCAGGAAGACCTGAGTTCAAATCCAGTCTTGGACACTTCCTAGCTGTGGGACCCTGGACAAGTCACTTAACTCTGTTTGCTTCAGTTTCCTCATCTGTAAAAAGAGCTGGAAAAGGAAATGGCAAACCACTCTGCCAAGAAAACCTCAAAATGGCTTCATAATGAGCCAGACACAACTAAACAACAATACTGTTATTAAAACTCTGTCCTTTAAATATTGGATTCTTTAGAGAATTTAAGCAATATGTTGGTACACTCAATAGATTCTCTGATATATTAACATATATATCAATCAACAAACTTTTATTAAGCTTCCTATGTACCAGGATCTGGACTAGGCATTGGGGGCATATAAAGAAAAGCTAAAACCAGTGCTTGTACTCATGCTGTTTGTATTCTAGTGGGGAGAATACATGTAAATATTTGGTTAAATACAAGGGAGAATCTGAGCAGAAAGAAGGAAACCTCATGGGGCGGCTAGGTGGCCCAGTGAATAGAGCGCTGGCCCTGGAGTTGGGAGGACCAGAGTTCAAATCTGGCCTCAGACACTTAACACTTACTACCGTGTTTCCCCGATAATAAGACCTATCCCGAAAATAAGCCCTCCCCTTACTGTGTAAGATTCCTCTAAAATAAGCCCTCCCCCGAAAATAAGCCCTATTGAGATTGCTACTGTAGTGAAGGTGATCCCCTGCGCTACACGCTACATTATGGTACCCTCTGTATGCACCATGCACCGTCCCCCCCCCAGTGAAACGCACGCCGCGCTCTGAGCTGCATCCAATCAGAGCTGCAGCAGTGAGCGCGTCATCCTGTTCTTTATTGAATTCATTATTGAATAAAGGTACATTTTTTTGTTCACATTTACCTGTTTATTAAAATTGCTGTCAATGTTCATTAAAATAAGCCCTCCCCTGAAAATAAGCCCTCTGGTGTTTTTCTGTCCCAAAAAAATAATAAGACAGTGTCTTATTATCGGGGAAACACGGTAGTCATGCGACCTCGGGCAAGTCACTTAACCCCAATTGCCCTGCCCTCCAAAAAGCAAAAAAAAGGAAACTTCAGTGGGAAAGGCTTTTTAGTAGCTGGGGTGTTGAGGTGGGGGGGTGACTGGGACGGGTCTCTTGTCCTTATCTAGTGACAGTTTGATGTAGGGGCAAGATCATTGACTCTGGAACCAGAGAACCTGAGGATGACTTCTACCTCAGTCATGCAAGAATGATAATAATAGCTAAGCTTTATATAGCACTTACCACATGGACTGTGCTAAGCCCTATTAGTATCTCATCCAGCAGTCTAGCTACTACACCACTAAGTTACCCTGTTGTTTATATTGCCTATATGAACTTAGGAAAACCATACGACCTCTTAGGATCTCAGTTTCTATATCTATAAAAATGAAGAGATTTAGAAGGCTCCTTCCAGCTTTAAAATCCCATAATTATAGGGTAACCTCAATGTCTTGAAACACAGCCAAGAACCAGGAAGTGAGCAAAGACCTCTAAGTGGTTAAAATAGATAATACAAAATACATCCACTAAAGCTCTTGAATTTTACTCCAGGAGAGCCTTTTAGACTGTCCCTGAGAGCTTATTTACTCTTACTTTGGACACAATTCTAACAAGGCTGGTTTCTTAGCCCATGGTAGATAAGGATGAACAAATTAGAAAAGATGAGAAGGTGACCAGAAAAAGGAGTTACTGTAAGTAGGCATCCTGACTGAGAACCTAACATGATGAGGGGGTGAGAAAAACTATTCATAAAAGAAATGTGTACTTTTATATCAAAGATATATAGGACCATTTACTACAGGGAGAAACTCTGAAAGCCCCTGAGGGCAATACTGCATTTCAGTCAATTCATAATAATAATAATTCATAATAATGATCCTAAGTTACTCAGAAAATAGTGAATTAAATTTTATCCACTCTGTTTAAGAGGGCAGAGATGCAGTAATATATTTTAGACAGATTTCAAATGAAAATGGTTAAAATAAGACTAGTTTTGGTACCTAAGAGCATAAACATCAATTATCAGAAAGTTCACTCATATGGAATAGTTTAGTTACCAAATGGTGCCAGAAAAACAAAGTATGATTTTGTGTGTCTTGATGCTATTGGCTAGGCTATATGAGGGCTAGAGAAGTCAGCCAGACTAGGCTACATTTCTAATGCAGGTGATCCATTACATATAGCCTGGGCAGATAATTTTCTTAGCATTTTGATTCTCTGATCACAAAACACAAAATCAGCTCTGTGATCTCCTCAATGAGGGTATGTGTTCCCTCCCATGATGCAGGTCCCAAGACAGCCATGTCTAATCCATCCTGGGTGTCTTGTCGGTGTCTTCTCATAGTTGATCATAAGGGATCTACCAACATAGTTCTTTGCTTTCTTTTGACGTCTTGGTGATTCCAGTGGAACAAATAGCCTGACCATCAGTAACCCCTCTCCAGAGTTACGTGACCAGTTAGTTCATTGCCCTGCAAATCAATAATCTTTAGTGAAATTCAGAATAGCTGAGTCTGGGAATAAGAAATATCCTTACAATAGCAGCAGGTTGTATATAGAGGGGTGGGGTCTTGGGGAGGGAGGGGAATGATAGAACCAGGATGAAGCTCTCATAAGGCATTGAACATAAAGCCTGACCTGGGCTTTATGTCAGGACACTAGGAGCAGCCCAGGATAAATGCCACCTAGAAGACTGATCGGTATTTCCTGGGACTCTTTATCTCATCTCTGGGAGCTCTCACAATCTCATTCCTAATGATCTCTTTACATCTCTTCTGTTAGGTACCTCAACCCCCAACCCCAAGGATTGTATTCATTCAGCACTTAGAGTTTTATCAATCAGTACAGTTAACCGGTCCACATGGGGGGGGAGGGGGGAAGAGGCCCCAATCTAGAAAATCCACATAAAATTTGTTGACCCTCCCTTCATATCAGGGAAGAAATCTGATTGTTTTGTTTTGTTTTTTATGTAGTGTTTATAGTGTCTTTAAAATTTGGGTTGATATTATACAATATTATACACATATTTTATGCATTTCTGAGTTTCTACTTTTTCTATTTCATCTGCTGGCCTTCGTGTGTCATCTGTGACTTCTGCAAAACTACCCCCCCCCGCATTTCCCCTCCCAATTCCTATTTAATTTCTCATGCCAACCTGTGATATATGGAAACCTCAGTGGGGAAAGTGGCCATGTGGAAGAGATAAGTATAGCCAGTGGGGATGAGAACTGAATCTGGAGTGAGAGGAGCTGATTTTGAATGTCAGCTCAGCTAGTTATTAGCTGAGGGATCTTGGAAAGCCCCTTTCGCTGGACCTCAGTTTCCTTTATCTGTCAAATGAGGGGTTTGATCTCTTCTAGCTCCAAATCCTATGTTCCCAAATTGAATAAAATCTCACTAATTCATACAAAGGCAGGGCAACCTGAATTAATTGACAAGCTGAATTGTAAATTTTTTTTTTTAATGTTTTTACTGATTTTTTTTTCCTTAATGAAAGCGATCTCTTCCTCTTCAAAAGTGCTTGTCTGAGGGCCACATTTTCATTTAACATATGCTGCCTTGCATTACATTTATTTGTGTAAATGTTTTATGCCTGACAGGAGATTGTAAGCTCCTGGAATACAAGCCTGCTTTGCAGCTGTTTACCCTTGAATCCCCAGCATCTAGTAGAGTGACTTGCTGCTTAAGAAATGTTTTTTTTTAATTGAAATGAATTGAATTCAAATATATACAATGCCTTCTGCTGTGCTGATAGAGCAGTTTGCCCAATTAGCATCTGAATTGTTTAGTATTTCTCAGGCCAGGGCCTGTAATGCAAATTACAAATTAGTTCGGGTCTGAATTAATTCCATTTAATGTACTGTTAGCCAACACCCATACTCTATCGATTTCTTATTAGAAATGCATCTTTTGTTCAGCTGTTGATTTTTGTCTTTGACTAAAGTTTATCCAGTCTGTTATCCTAAGATTCATCCTTCCAAAAAAAAAAAAAATCTACAGTAAGAAGAATTAGAATAAGAGCCGTTAGAGGTTGAATTTGGTTCTGAAAACTGGGGATTGTCTTTTGTTTCTACTCAGCAATTCTTGCAGTCTTTTTGCTTCATTAAAAATGAGAAGAGAATAAAAATCCGAGTAAATTTTTTTTAAAGTGAACACCTGCTTTGCTGTTCAGCTTTGCCTGCCCCACCCCCACCCCCAAGTTTTCAACAGTATGGAATCTATCTGATGGTTAGTAGATACTAGTAGTTCTTTATAGAGAAATTGAAAAGAAAACAGAAATAAAAAAAAGTAGGAAGTCAATCGAGTAACACCCCCCCCCCCTTCTTGGTCCCATCTCTTTCATGGTCCAAATGACTCACTTACTGTATTACAGCTGTTTCAGCATTCTTAGTGTAAGAAGGGGGAGGAGGGGGAGTTGTGGGCATGAGCAGTGTGCTCAGCTGATGCAATCCCCAAGTGAAAGAGGCTGCTTCCATGTTGACATGCAATGGAAAGGCCCTACTCCCTGATTTGGAGCATGGGCCGAGTTCTGTAACTAGCTGTGGTCAGCTAACCACACGGGGAAGAGAGGGGCGGCTGCTGAGCTGGGACTGGGAACATTCTAACAGTACTAACCAGACAGCACAGGTTTCTGGGTCTTTACTGCCTGGCTGCTGTTCCAGTGAGCAGACTATGCTGGGAGGGGAGAGGCCTCAACATGTGGCCCATATCCTTTGGCTTTCTGTTTGTTCTTTCCTGCTTTTAAGCAAAGAAGTCTTAGAAAAAGCTATGACCTCGTGAGCTTCCAAAGGTCAGAACCACAAACCACTGGAGTTCTGGGAACTGGAATCCACCCTGGGTTTTGTGGTCAGCTCAGAGAGTGAGAAGTGAAATCCTAAGGGATCTGTTTGACCTAGAACAGACTAAAGATGGCCAGCATCTTCAGAAGGGAACTTTGATTAATCAATCAGTCGATGAATATTTATTAAGCACCTACTATGTGCCATGCACTGTGCTAAGCACTGGGGATACAAAAAGAGGCAAAAAGTCCCTGGCTTCAAGGAGCTTACAGTCAAATGGGGGAGGTAGCATGCAAACAAATACATCCAAAGCAAGTTACATGCAAGATAAACAGGACATAATCAACAGAGGAAAGGCACTGGAATTAAGACGGGTTGGGGAAGGTTTCCTGTAGAAGCTGGGATTTTAGTTGGGACTTAAAGGAAGCCAGAGAGGTCAGAGGTCAGAGTAGAGGAGGGAGAACATTCTAGGCAATTCTGAAAAGAATTCCTGTATCCAAGAGACGGAGTGTCTTGCTCGAGGGACCAAGAAAGTAGGGTGAATAGTGTGTACACAAGCAAGTGTGCAGACTATTTGTACATCTGCTCTTGCTCCATCATTGCATTAAATATCCCTTTCAAAAAATAATTAATATTAATTGGTCACTGATGATTAGTAATACAGAGAACACAATGGAACTGGAGCCAAAGCCAAAAGACTTAGAGAAAACACCTCCAAACCCTTAGGGGTTCCTGGGAACCCTGAGAGGGAGGTGTAGCTTGTCTTGTTCTGATCTGAGTCATCAGTGTGAATGTGAGTTGGGGATGAGACCTCCAGCATTCCTAAGGGCCACATTAAGTTTTGAAGCCAAGTTTATTGGTGACAAACTTATGTAAGTATTAAAAAAAAAAAACCCTCATTAACAATATAAAAATACTATACCTTTCTTTTCCAGACACCCAATGTTCAAAACTTCACAAGTACAAAGCTTTGGTCAGACTTTATTTAAGTGAATTTCATTTAAAAATTTTGCTTTTCCTTCCTTCCTTCCTTCCTTCCTTCCTTCCTTCCTTCCTTCCTTCCTCCCTTCCTCCCTTCC
>NW_027187281.1:1363147-1371853 GCF_028583685.1 Petaurus breviceps papuanus | reverse complement strand
CTTCTTCTTCTTCTTCTTCTTCTTCTTCTTCTTCTTCTTCTTCTTCTCCTCCTCCTCTTCCTCCTCCTCCTCCTCCTCCTCCTCCTCCTATACTGAAAAGTTCAGCTTATAAAAAAAAAAGAAACTTTAAAAGGAAGAAAATATGTCATGTTTTGGGCTGATTAGAAAATGGAAGGTGGGGAAAATGCAATAGGACCAAGAAGAAGAGGAATGCAAATGAAAACAACTTTGATTGTTTCCCCCTCAGACCCATCAGACTGGTGAAGATGACAAAAAGATGGAAATGGCAAAAGTTTGAGGGGCTATGCAAGGGTGAGGGATCTGTAGCCTCCAGGCCACATGTGGCCCTCTAGGTTCTCAGGTGTGGCCCTTTGCAAATCCCCTTAATAAAAGAATTTGTTCTGTAAAACTTGGACTCAGTCAAAAGGCCACAGCCAAAGACCCAGAAGGCCACATGTGGCCTCAAGGCTGCAGGTTCCCCACCCCTAGAGGAAGATACACACTAATTCACAGAAGGCCCTGTGAATTGGTTCAACTCTTTTAGAAAATAATTTGAATTATATCCTAAAAGTCACTAAATTATATAGCCAAGTGATACCATTGGGGGAGAATCCCCAAGGTAGTCAGGGGCACAGACAGTGTCCCAAAAGCTATAATACTTCAAACTGAACTGAGACTTTTGGGACACTCTATGCAAAAATATTTTTAGTAGCACTTTTTTTATAGTAGCATAGAATTGGAAACAAAATTCACATCCATCAATGGAGGACTGACTATACAAATTATTGTGTATCACATGGATGAAATATTATTACAATCTAAGAAATGATTAATATGAAGAATTCAGAGAAATCTGAGAAGATTTGTAGAGATAAAACAAAGGTAGTGTTGTCCACCAGGCATCACCAAAGAGATCAGAACCCCAGATGAGGATACTTGTTGATTTCAAACAGAAATCTCCTAGTGGTCTCCTTGATGACCAGGGAGTTTTGACATAACCTGGCCAACAGGGCTCATATGGCTCTTAGGCCCACCTCTCTCATCCTTTGTTACTGTGGGAAGAAGAGACGTAAACGACCTGGGTTGAGTTGGAAGATATAGAGGTGGAAAGAGGATGGTCATGTAATCAACAGCACCAAATTCTTGAACCTGAGCTGTGTGTGAGCAAATCAGACATGGTACACGTAGAGTGGATTTTTCACAGCTGAAGTCTGCTCAGGCTGCGGGTGAAGCTGGGGTCTTCATCATTTTTTTTTACTTCTGACAATATAAGTCCATGTCTGTGAGTTTGATGTTTGCCTAGGTCATGGGAGGCTTTATTTTCATTCTTTAAAAATAAGCTGACTGTTCTTTGTTTGAATGTTTACTTTGTTTACCGAGCCAGCAAAATGTGAGAAAACTGTTAACCACCCTCATTGCTAAACTGTGTGTGCTAATAATAGTCAAATGCCGCAGAGAGAAATAATTGGAAATGGACAGGAAGGAAGAGAGAAAAAAATTGAAATTTTATTTTGCCAAAGTGTGATCTCTGACTAGGTGCTCAGAGCAGCTGGAGAACGAGGTTATTCATTCAAATTTGCAACTTCTCAGGGCAGAGAGAATTATTTTTACCAGGATTTCTTTAGGCAGTTAGATTGTAAAGTAGGTAGTGCTGGGCCTGGAGTTAGAAAGATCTGAGTTCAAATTTGACCTCAGACACTTGCTAACTGCGACCCTGAGTAAGTTTCTTATCCTCTGTCTGCCTCATTTTCCTCAACTGTAAAATGGAGATAAAAATAGCATCTACCTCACAAGATTCTTATGAGGATAAAAATGAGATAATATTTGTAAATGGTTAAGCACAGTGCCTGGAACGTATTAAACACTTAATAGATATTTGTTCTCTTTACCCCTTTCTCCTAGGTGAGTGACTAGACAACAGGATGAACCGGCATTGATGCTGGTATCTGAAATTTGTTCCTGGGAATGATTCAAGAAAAAAATAATTTTTTTCTCAGAGGGCCAGGGTCAAGGAAATAACTGAAGACAAAGTCATGCCCACATAGGGATGATTGACCTGGGCCACAAAAAAGTCAGGACAGATGAAAGTGATTGACAGCACTGTCTGCCCACTTAGCATTTCAGGAGAGCAACTCCTAGTGTAAAATAAGAAGAATCAGGGCAACATTTCATAAGATGAATATAATAACGTAAAAAGAGAATTAGCACTGCAACACTTCAGAACTCCAATCAAAGCAGTTAACAACCATGACTTCAGTAGACTGACGGTGAAGCAGGCCTCCCACCCCTTGGCAGACAGGTGGTAGACCAGGGCAGTGGAAGGAGGTATACATTTTTAGTCAGGCAAGCTGCATTATTTGTTTTGCTTAATTATACCCATCGAAAAATAGAATATTATCTTAACTATCAGGAAGTAAAAGTGATATAAAAAAGAGTATCAATTTTTTTTTCTTAAATAAGGGAAGATAGAATGAGGTCCCTTGTGAAACTATAGGTCCTCTGTCATTGCAAGTGTTCAAGAAGAGGGAGATTAGACAGTATGCCTTAGGCAGGGGGTTGGCCTAGATGACCTTTGAGGTCTCTTAACTCTAAGAGCCTAAGATCATTATTGATCTCTACTCCTGTAGTCAGCAATGAAGGTGGCAATTCTTCAATAATGTAATATAATTGTATATTTATATATGCATTTAAATACATATACATGCATACATATGTGTGTTATATACACACAATGCATGTATATGTGCATATTTACAAATACATATGTATGTATATACATACATATATGTATCTACAATGTCTACATCTATATCTATCTGTCTGTTACCCTTTAACTGTGTGGAACAGATATATCAACCAATCTTTATAGTTCTTTTTGACACCTTGATACCAAAACAATCTGAGTATTTCAGTAAAATCTTGGCTTGTACATAATCACCCATGGGGACAGATCTCGATTTTTGGAGAGTGCAATTTTTAAAAGGGCACAGAGATGTCAAAGCAAAGGTCGGTAGAACATGAGGCCTGTGCTAGAGGCACTTGGTGGTACCCACAGAAATCTTCCCAGAATGAAAACTTTCCACAGCTAAGCACAGGTATTTAAGTAGAGGAGACATGGAACACATGTACATACTATGACTTGACCCCAGACATGATGAAGCCTTTATAAAGGACTTTGCCAAAAAGCCTTTATAAAAACTCCCTGACTAATGATCATCCAGCATGTGTGAGGAGGTAAATGGAGACTATGTGGAGAAGAGTCAGCTGAGGTTTCTGGGGCAGCTGGTCAGCACAGGCAGAAGCTGTTGAGTCCTCAGTGACACCCTCTGGTATTTGAGCCTCACCACAATCTCTGAGGTAAGTACTACAGGTATCAATCTTCCCATTTTACAGATGAGGAAGGCTAAGAGACTTACGTGTGGTTATTCAGATAGAGTTAGAGAAAGGATTCAAACCTAGTACTCTTCTCAGGT
This sequence comes from Petaurus breviceps papuanus, assembly GCF_028583685.1. Taxonomy (NCBI): domain Eukaryota; kingdom Metazoa; phylum Chordata; class Mammalia; order Diprotodontia; family Petauridae; genus Petaurus; species Petaurus breviceps. Next base: position 1,368,380 of record NW_027187281.1, on the reverse strand, counting down.
ATGTAACTGGTTCTGGACATGTTGAGAAATCTTCGCCTGGCAGAGGTGAAGCTTCCTGAAAATGTAGAATGGTTCCTGAGAACTTAGGATCTCAGTTGGGGTCGTTCAGGGGTCAAGCACTTTGACAGATTTTGATGTTCTCAATGCAGAATTTCTTCCTAGCTAGTAATAAAACTCACAGCTACAGTAGCATGGCCTGGTACCTGTGGATCCCTCTTATCTGACCTAAAATTTGCCTCTGACTATTGGCATGAACCTGAATTCCATCTCCCTTCACCACTGCATTTTTCTTGAAACTGGTTCTGATGTCACAGTTGCTGATTTCTTGGTGGGAAGCACCGTACTGGTGTAGAAAGAACCATGGATTTTGACCCAGAGGATCCAGACTCTGTAATTTAATATCTGTGTGACACTGTTCAACTCATTTCCTCTCTCTGGGCTTCAGTTTCCTTACCTATAACAGGAAGAGGACAAACTAGTTAACCTCTATGGCATGTTCTTGCTGGTTTTATAATCCTACATTCCCCTTCTCCCAAGAATATATATTATTCTTTTGCTAAACTTTAGGTTCTACCTTTTTTATTTATTTCAGGTTTATTTTCTTTTTTTCAACTGACAAAAAAAGCTTTTTTCTTTCCTCCCACCTATTCCCATAATAAATTGAAAAAAGTGAAAAAAAAACTTATAGCAAATATATGTTTGTCTGTCTATCTATCTATCTATCTATCTATCTATCTATCTATCTATCTATCTATCTATCTATGTATCTATCTATTTATCTATCTAAGCAAAACAGATACCCCCTTCCCCACCATTGACCATGGCCAAAAAATATATTTTTCAGTTTTCATCCTGGCTCTATCACCTCTGTGTCAGGAGGTGGGTAGTATGCTTGATCATTGGATCTCTGGAATAATGATTAAACAAAAAATTTAAGTCTTTCAAAGTAATTTGTCTTTACAGACTTGCTGTTATTGTTTAAATAATTCTGGTTCTGCAGAAGTTCATATGTCTTACCAGGTTTCTCAGAAACCAACACCTTTTATACCACAATAATATTCTCTTACATTAACATACCATAATTTGTTCAACCGCTCCCCAATTGATGCACACTTAGTTTTCAGTTTTTTTACCATTATGAAAAGAGCTACTATAAATATTTTTATAAATATGGGTCATTTTCCTCTTTCTTTGTTCTTTTTCAAATATTAATTGAATCAGTTTTTGATACTTAAAACCTGCCCAACCTCCTCAGTTTCCTGTACCCTCTACTTAGAGGTTTGGAGTATCTGGAGAGTAGAACATTAAGCTTCTCACAAAGTCTTCCTTTATTATAAAGGGCTCTGAACTTTCAGAGTCCTAAGAAATGGCAAATATAAAGAAATAGGAGAAACGTTGGTAGGCTTACAGAAACTGATGCAGAGGGACATAAACAGAATTAAGAAAACAATATACAAAATGACTACAATAAAGTAAATGAAAAGAACACTAAAGTAAAGTCAAATGATCATCAAATAACCTTTATAATCTAATTGGAAAGATGTAGTACTATGGGTATGAAATGTCACATACTAGATTAAGCAGGGTCACTGTGTCAGTTGGTTTTGCTTAACTGGTTCTTGCAACATGGAAACTCTCCATTGTCTATCAGCAGTCCCTCTTGGTTTCAACTCCATGGAACATCAAGCCCCCATAAGCTCCTCCCCCTCCCCATCCCCCTTCAGCTTCCTTTATGTGTTGTCTTCTTGTATTGTACACTTGAGGCCAGGGATTATCTTTCTTTTTGTTATTTGTATCCCTAGTGTTTAGCCCACTGCCTGGTACATAAGAGACCCTTAATAAATGTTTATTGAGTTGAATTGAACAGACCTAGTAATGATACCACTGGGTCAGAAAGTATGCATAGTTTAATAACTTTGGGGGCATAGTTCCAAATTTCTTTCCACAATGACTGTGACCAATTCACAGTTCCATAGACAGTATATTAATGTGGGTTTTTTTTCTGCTACTGCTCCAACATTCACCATTTTTAACCAACTTTGCCTATCTGATAGGTATGAGGTGGAACCTGAATTGCTTTAATTTGCAATTCTCTAATTATTAGTGATTTGGAGAAGGTTTTCATAGGCTATTGATAGCTTGAGTTTCTTCCTTAGAAAACTGCCTGTTCATATCCTTTGACCATTTTATCAATTGAAGAATGGCTCTTGTGCTTATACATTTGAATCAATTCCTTATCTGTTTTGGAAAAGCCATACTTATCCAGGAAACTTGCTGCACAGATTTCACATTCCCCTTTTTGAAAGGACACTAGGTTAAACAGCCACACCCTCTCCCCATTTGTTGATTCCTTTATAATGGTGGTATTTCATTACAGCCCAGGTTGCTAGATTGTAAAAGGGCAGGAGCCTGGTCTGTTAGACCTATGTGTGTAGCACCTAACCCAAGGACAAGCCCAGATGACCTATTAATAAATGCCTTTTGACTATGATAAGCAGGATTGCAAGAAATCACTGACTCTCTAATTGACAGAAATGCTGCCGACTCAGCCAGGAGATCAGCCAGGAAGGCTGTGGCCCATTCCTAGGGAAATGGCCCCGACAACCTAATTGTTTAACACAGTTGTGATGCCTCACTTCCCCGAGGGCAGTCTGGAAGGAGTCACACTTAAGAGTGAACTGCAGGCTTTAAGAGGGTCATCAGAGGATCAGAGCAGCCAGGGAGACACTTTTGGTGAAATGCCATGGCCCAGATCTTTGATGTTCTTGTGGAGTTTTTCTTTTGTCTTAATAGGGGGACAATCCCTCTGAGTTACTGACATTTAATGCATTCAAGAAATAGTAATGAGCCACAATTGTTAGGTTTCCTGGGCACATGGAACTTATTCCAACAGGTCCCTTAGTTATTGAGGCCTATGCTCCACAGTTATATTTTTTTAAGCCTTGTTTTGATTTCTTTGCATAGTCAGTCAATCAATAAGAGTCTACTATGTACCAGGGACTATGCTAAGCATTGGAGATACAAAGAAAGGTAAAAATCAGTCCCTGCTCTTAGAGAGTCCACAGTCCAATGAGACAGCAAACATGCAAACAGCTGCGTACAAACAAGATGTGTACAGGATAAATTGGAGATAGCCTCTGGAAGGCACTAGAATGAAGGGCGATCAGTCAGCTACGGAAACTATTGGACGGATAGAATATGTAGTCTCAGCTTGTGTTGTCCATTTTGAAAACATCTTTAATAAATAAAAAGTATGTTGCATCTGGTTTCATGTTGTATAAGATGCTATATTATAGAGTTTATAGGTTTAGAGATAGAAGGGACTTCAGAGGTCATCTGATCAAACCCCCTCATTTTTACTGATGAGGAAACTAAGGCCTACAGACTACAAGTGACTTGTTCCAAGTTCATGCAATCAGTAGTAAGAATTAGAGCTGGGATGATGAAGGTTTGACTTGAGGTTTTGTTCTATCCATTGCTAAAAATCTCTAGTGAGAGAGAGAGACTAGGTGGAATGTTGGACCTGGAGTCAGGAAGACCTGAGTTTAGATATGGCCTTGGACATTTACTAGCTGGTTGACCTTGGGCAAGTCACTTAACCTCTGTTTGCCTCAATTTTTCTCAACTGTAAAATGGAGACAAAAATAGCACCTACTGCCCAGGGTTGTCCAGAGGATCAAAGGAGACGATATTTGTAATGAGTACTTACTTAGCACAGTGTCTGGCACATAGTAGGTGGTACATAAATGCTTATTCCTTTTCCTGTTACATACACACACACACACAGCACTTCCCTTAAGACCTCTATGGCTCATATGATTCGAAGTAAGAAACAAAGAGAAAATATTTTTCTCTACTGTGACAACTACTAATTGTGCAGCCTGGAGGTCTCTCTCTAGGCTGGAGTGAAGTCAGGTATCTCTAAATCAGCTCTTATCTTCTTTCACTGAGGTCCCAAATCCCTTCCCCCTCTCCTCATTAAGGCTCAGTCTCTTTGTGACTGCATTTAATACCAGCACCTTGGAGCAGGTGAAGCCATGTTTACCATACAGACTTCTTTCCAGGTTCACTTGTAGCCCACATTCTCCTCCATGTGTGTGTCTGTCTTTCTTCCTGTCTGTCTTTCAGTCCCTTCTCTTGATAAAGACTAGGCCCAAAGGCTAACCTCATTCTTGAGCTATCAGGTATCAATTAGGTGATTCTCACTGCTACCACTATCAAAAGCTGAGACCTTTAGCCTCACCAGAGCAAGGAACAAGGAGGAAGGGCCTAGAACAAGGAAAACTCACACCTTTTCAAGGGGATATGCACCTTGCCCAAGGAATTCTCTCTTTTTCAGGATATAGTAGACAGAGGAAGGATTTATCCATATCCTCTTGACAATAATAGACCACAGAATGCTTGCTCTATGAGTAATGACTTGAGTACCAGAAGAAGTATAAAAAGACATCTTAAAGTTAATGTATGAGGAGAAATGTTTGTGGATATGCTGTTTTCCATGAAAGGTAGAGTTTTTCTAAAGTCTTAGTGCAATTTTAAAAATTAATTTATTTTTAACTTAAATACACAATAAGAAAAGAAAAAGAAATATAAACCTAAATACTAAAACTTAAATACACAATAAGAAAAGAAAAGAAAACATATGATAAACTTAAATACTAAAACATATATACTGTAAGAAAAGAAAAAGAAACATAAACTTATATACTAAAATTCATATACAAAATAAAAAAAGAAAAAGCATTGCCACGAGCACAGCAGAACATAAGAAAGGGTTCAAAATACACAGTAATAAATTTCCATTTCAAGAAAGCCTGTATAATAAATACTTAACATTGTATAGCTTAAATGAACTTAAATGACACTGGCAAATGAGACCCTTATCATGGAAACTTGCTGCAAAGATTTCACATACTATTTTTGATAGGCAAACACTCTCCTTTGATGTGGCACTTGTAATGGTCAAATGCAGTTTAACTAAAGGGAAAGTGCCTCAGACACTTGATGCACTTACTAGCCGTGTGACCTTGGGCAAGTCACTTAACCCCAATTGCCTTGCCTTTCCCCTTCACAAAAAAAATGAAGAAGTTAAATGTTTGGCTATTTTCCCCCAAATAACCAAAAATTTTTTTTTTTCCTTTTGGAGGGCAGTTGGGGTTAACCTGCCCAAGGTTATATGAGTAGTTTGTGTGTGTGTGTGTGTGTGTGTGTGTGTGTGTGTGTGTGTGTGTGT
>NW_027187281.1:1329235-1363137 GCF_028583685.1 Petaurus breviceps papuanus | reverse complement strand
TGTGTGTGTGTGTGTGTGTGTGTGTGTGTGTGTGTGTGTGTGTGTGTGTGTGTTAAGTGTCTGAGGCCGGAACTGAACTCATGTCCTCCCAACTCTGGGGCTGGTGCTTTACTCACTGGGCCTCCCAGCCGCCCCAACCAATTTTTTTTTTAAACAAATGTCATTTGACTTAGCATCACAGAGGATTAAACCTGCAAGTGTGAAGAGAGTTCAGTAAAGACAAAGAATAAATGAAGAGAATCCACACTTGGCCACATATCTAGAATCAACATGGCACCTTGGGAGATAATGGATTTGCTATCAGATGATCTATTTAAATTCCAGTTTTGCTATCAGTCACTGCTGTGTGGGCAAATCACTGTACCTCTTCTGAGCCTCTATCTCTCCATTTAAAAAATGAGAGAGTAAAACCAGGTGACTCTTAGGTTCTTTCTAACTCTAAATCTGTGATACTAGATTCTGGATCATTTTCCCAAACTCCTCTTTCACAAACAAAAAACCCAGGGATTACGTCAAGTACTCACCATCAGTGTGACCCTGGGCAAGTCACTTCTGTCTGCCTCATTCTTCTCAATTATAAAATGAGGATGATAGTAAACCCAGGTTTGCGATGAGGATCAGATGAGATGCTTGTAAAGCACTTGGTCTGTCATACAGTAGGTACTTAATAAATGCTTGCTTCTCTTCCAGGTTCACCTTTTGGATTCTATATAGTTATTCCAATACTTTAGGATTTGGATGCTATGGAGAAGATTCATGATCATATACATGATGAATTATAATGACCTTTAAAGTCCCATCTAAAGTTGAGATGACATAATTCTTTGAAACTTCCAAAGAGGAGAAAGGAGAGAAAAAAGAGGATATTTTTTTCATAATACTTTTGAATACATGAATATTTTTCATGTATGTGATGCTTTATGTCAGAAAAGCTCAAAGGAACTATAAAACTTCTCTGCAGGGAAAAAGGGTAATTAAAAAAAACTTTTTTGAAAATTGTATTTGTTATATATTTCTCAATTACATGGAATAAAATTTTTAGCAATTTTTTTTGTTAATTTGAGCTCCAAATTCTCTCCCTCTTTCTCAGGACTCCCCACTCCCTAAGAAGGCAAACAATTTGATTTCAGTTATACATAGGCCATGCAAAAAAAAAAAAATTTCTATGTTAGCTATGTTGCAAAAGAAACACAAGCAAAATAAAACAATAAAAATGAAGTAATAAAAATTATAATATAATATAATTAAATATATAATATTATATATATGGTATAATATAATATATAATAATGGAATATAATTTAATCAGTATTCAGAGCTTATCAGTTCTTTCTTGGAGGGTGGATAAGTATTTTTCTTTTTCTTTTCTTTTTTATAAATAGTATTTTATTTTTTCCAATTACATGTGAAGATAGTTTTCAACATTCATTTTAAATAAGATTTTGAGTGTCAAAATTTTTTTACCTCCCTTCTTATAATCCTTCCCCAAGATGGCAAGCAATCTGATATAGGTCACATGGGCAATCATGTAAACATATTTTCATGTTAGTCATATTGTGAAAGAAGAAACAGAACAAAAGAGAAAAGTCACAAAAAAAGTGAAAATAGTATGCTTCAATCTGCATTCAGGCTCCATAGTTCTTTCTCTGAATGTGGATAAGTATTTTCCATAAAGAATCTTTTGGAATTTGTCTTGGATCATCGTATTGCTGAGAAGAGCTAAGTCAATCATCATTCATCATCATACAATGTTACCATTACTTCTCACTTCACTTGACATCAGTTCATGTAAATCTTCCAGGTTTTTCTGAAATCTGCCTTGAAAGGCCTATACTTTCTCTGCCTTTGGCTTACTTTTAGGCAAAATTGTTAGATGTCCTTGCAGGTTACTCCAAAGTTTTTCCAAGAACCAGGAAGCCTATGGATTTGGAGAATCTTAAATTAGTTTTCCTTTTGACCAGGAGAGTTGCTATAAGATAGTCACTTATCATGTACACGTGTATGTCTTTGCTTTTTATTTTACCCTGTAATTTCAGAGGAAAAGAGCCAATATATAACTTTTTAGTGATAATTGATTGTGGGTTGAAGTTTATATTTTTTTCTCTGCCTTTGGTGGTTAAAGAAAAATGTACAAGATTCTCTATGCTTTCTCTTCATACCTCTCCCAGGTTAATATTGCATTATAAATGAGGTTAAGCTCCTGTGACTGGAACCCCCGAAAGCCCCAAATAATTTATACCCTATACATTCCCAGTAGGAAAGCTGCTTTCAGAAGCTCCATTAAGCCACCAGTCCATCCTGACCACAAGGACACAGCCCATCTTCAACAAGACACACATTTGCTCCTTGTACAGTTTTCTAAAGGGAAGTTTTCCAAAGACAATACCACAAAATATATTTCTCCTCTCTGCCTTGTGATAGTCACTGGCACTGTTAAGGGTAGTCTTGGTTAGAAAGAGTATAATCACTTTTTATTTTCGGAGGCAATATTATGCCTACTTTTTGGCATCTGTGAATGCTGGCATAAGCCAGGAAAAAAAAAAATGTTTAGATTACTCAGTTCCAATTCCCTTGTTTATTGAGGCAGGCCCTCAGGCAACTGCTTTAATCAGCCTCCCTGAGGAGGAATTTTTGAGGTAACTTACCTTATATGAGCATATTAGGAGCCTTCTTCTGAATTTTCAATGCCAACCAAGACAAACAGACAAGCAAACAAAAGTAAAGCCCAAATCTTCCTCTCCAGCCCCTATGCTTGCTCCCCTGGGTTGCCCCCTCCACTGCCCTTGGTGGGTGGCCCTCTGGTTTCCCTCAATGTGCTATAGGCTCAGCTTCTCCCTACCCAGCTTGGGACAGCACAGATGGCTGTTTCTTTACACCTGCTCTAACCTCTTCTCATTTGGGCTTTGGGTATCTGAGAGAATTAGCGGGGGCCTAAGCCACAGTGACTTCCAGGTCAATTGAGGAAGGTGCCTTGCCTAACTAGTGACAGAAAAACCACATTCATCCAGGCATTATTTATAAGGAGCCAGGTCAGGACAAGTGAGTGAACAGTTTGAATTATAAAATGTTTAAAAAGAAATTCAATTTTATTCCTTTTGAATAAATTCTCTTAATTTCTTTCAACTTCTGAATTAGTAGAATACAATTAATATGGTTTTATTGTATATGTCTAATGAATATATTTTTTTCTTTAAAGAACTTTATTTTAGTAGCTGCTTCTTTATGAAATAAAAGTAATAAAGGAGGCAACATGATACAGTGGAAAGAATACTGGATTAGGAATCAGGAAATCTAAGTTCCACCACTAACAGCTGACATTTATAGAGTTCTTAACAGTTTTTACAAACCAGGCACCTTCTGTTTTCACAGTAGATCATCATAGCAACTCTATGAAATGAGTGTTATTATCCCCTTTAAAATATTTGGGAAAATATTTATTCATGCTTTTATTTTTATATCATAGTCATTTCTGGAAAATTATCCTCTAACTCCTTTCCTCATGCCCTCTCCACCTTAAACCTTCCCTTTTAACAAAAACTAACAAAAATTCCAATGATTAAGCAAAACCAACTGTAACACACTGACCTTGTTTAATCATGTCTGTGACATTCCATGCCCATAGTCCCCCATCTTTCTATTGAGATTATAGAAGCCACAGGATCATCATTTGGCAATATTTTCGTGTTATTTTTAATTTATTTAATTATAGTCATTTATATATTATTTTTTAATTCTGTTTACTTCATTTTGTATTGGTTCCTATAAGTCTTCCAGTCTTTCTTCCAATTCTTTTTATTTGTCGTTTCTTAAGGCATGATAGTGTTCTATTACTTTTCTATACTATAATTTGTTCAGTCATTGCCCAATTAATGAGCTATTATCCATCTATTTCATATGAGAAATTGAAGCTTAGAAAAACAAAGATGTTCAGTCACATCCAACTCTTCCTGACTGCATAGAATTCTCCTCCACTATCTCCCAAAGTCTGTCCAAGCTTATGTTCATTTCTTCCATGACACTATCTATCCCTCTCATCCTCTGATTTCCCCTTCTCTTTTTGCCTTCCATCTTTCCCAACATCAGGGTCTTTTCCAGTAAGTCCTGTCTCTTCATTATGTGGCTAAAACATTTAAATTTCAGTTTTAGTATTTAAAATTCCAGTGAACAGTCTGAATTAGTTTCTTTAAATCTTGACTCATTTGATCTCCTTGCTATCCAAGGGACTCTCCAAAGTCTTCTCCAGTGCCTGTAAGCACAAGCAAGGTGGGTTTTCTGTTTTCTTTTTGGAGTTCACTTTCCAAGGCTCAGGCTAAATTGTGAATGTCTGAAGGATTGATCTCCTTTGAGCCCTGATAATTCACAGCTGTGCTGAGTCATGTAGGTTTTGTGCCTACTGGTTCTGAGTGAATCAGGGACTGAGTCTTTGTCATATATTCTGTGAGGTTGGCATTTTGCTTTGGGGGTTAGCTCATGAGAAAGATCTTTTGATTTCCTGGTTGAGACTCTGAGTACCAGTATGTTCAGAGCCACCCCGCCTCCCAACTGCTTAAATGTCTGTGCTCCCTTGATTCAGCAATGTATGTAAAGTGTATAGCAATATTGCTATGTTCAGACAGCTGGACTCCTGTCTGTTGGTCTTTGTGCTAAATTCTTTGCTTGTATTTTCTCTGTTTATATTTTCTCCAACTTCAGGGTGCTGGCCTTTCTCCTGAACTAGTGAATATAATTAAAGTAGGATTGTTAACCCCTTTTTGAGTAGTATTTCCTTTAAAAGCAGATCAAAGAACCTGTGCTAGCAGGCCATCCTGGGTGTGCTAGGGTGCTTGCTGTTACAGCACCACAATTTGAAACTGTTGATTTTGTAGCACTCAGATGTTCTTAGTCTAATTCTCATAGCCATATAGTTCTACTGTAAAAACCATAGCTTTGACTATATGGACCTTTGTTGGCAAAGTGAGGTCTCTGCTTGCTGTCTAGATTTTCCAAATTTTTCCTTCCAAGTATCAACTGTCTTTTACTTTCATGGCTGCAGTTGCCATCTGTCTTTAAGCCCAAGAACATGAAAACTGACACTGCTTCCATTTCTTCTCCCTCCATTTACCAGGAAGTGATAGGACCAGTTGCCAAGATCTTAGGTTTTTGTTTTTTAAGCTTCAAGACAACTTTTACACACTTTCCTTTTTTACCCTCATCAAGAGGCTTCTTAATTCTTCACTTTCTGCCACCAGAGTAGTATCATTTGCATATGTGAAATTGTTGATATTTCTCTGAGCAACCTTAATTCCAACTTTTGATTCAACCAATCTGGTATTTCACATGATATACTCTGCACATGAGTTAAATAAGGGGAAAATATACATCCTTGTTGAACTCCTTTACCTAAACCAATCAGTTGTTCTATGTTTGGTTCTTGGTCCACATACAAGTTCCTCAGGAGATGAGGAAGATGATCTGGTACTCCCATCTCTTTTAGGACTTGCAACATTTTCTTGTGATCCACAAAGTGAAAGACTTTAGTGTAGTCAATGAAGCAGAAGTAGATATTTTTTTCTGGAACTCCCTTGCTTTCTCCACAATTCAGTGAATGCTGGCAATTTGGTCCCTAGTTCTTCTACCTCTCAGAAAACCATCCTGCTCTTCTGCTAATTCTTAGTTTACATATTGCTGAAGCCTAGTTTGCAGAAGTATAAGCATAACATTGCTGGTGTGTGAAATTAGAACAATTGTTCAAAATTTAAACACTCCTTGGCATTGCCCCCTCTTTAAGATTGGGACATAAATTGATCTTTTTCAAGCCAGTGACCACTGTTGAATTTTCCAAATTTACTAGAGTATTGAGTGCAGCACTTTAACAGAATCATCACTTAGGATTTTAAAGATATTAACTGGAATTCTAAGTCCACTAATGTTATTATTAACAATACTTTCTAAGGCCCACTTGACTTCATTCTCCAGGATGTCTGGCTCTAGATCTCACCATTGTGGTTATCAGTGATGTTAAGATCTTCCTTGTATAGTTCTTCTGTATTCTTGTCACCACTTTTTGATCTCTTCTACTTCTGTTAAGTCCCTAGCATTTTTGTCTTTTATTATGCCCATTTTTGCATGAAATGTTCCCTTGATAGCTCTAATTTTCTTGAGGAGATCTCTTGTCTTTCCCATTCTATTGTTTTCCTCTATTTCTTTGCATTGCTCATTTAAGAAAATCTTCTGGGGAGGCTAGGTGGTGCAGTGAATAGAGCACTGGTCCTGGATTCAGGAGGACCTTAGTTCAAATCAGGCCTCAGACACTTAACACTTACTAGCCGTGTGACCTTGGGCAAGTCACTTAACCCCAATTGCCCTTCCCTGCAAAAAAAAAAAAAGAAAAAAGAAAATCTTCTTATCTATCCTTGCTATTCTCTGAAATTCCACATTCAGTTGGCTATATCTTTCCCTTTCTCCTTTACCTCTTGCTCTTTTTCTTTCCTCACCTATTTGTGAAGCTTCATCAGACAGCCATTTTGTTTTCTTCCTCTTCTTTTTCTTTGGAATGTTTTTGTTGCTGCCTCTTGTACAATATTGGGAACCTCTCTCCATAGTTCTTCAGGCATTCTATTTACCAGATCTGATCTATAAATCTATTCATCACTTCTACTTCGTATTCATAAGGGATGTTATTTAGTTCGTACTTATATGGTCTGATGGTTTTCCTTACTTTTTTTAAATCTGAATTTTCCAATTAGAATCTCAAGATCTGGGCTACATTCAGTTCCAGGCCTTGTTTTAACTGACTGTATAGAGTTTCTGTTTTAATTGGTGGTGAAGTGTGTATCAACAATGCAGTATTCACAATGCCTACGGCAACTATAAATATGCTGATATGGTTATTAATCACAAAATATACCAGGCTCTCTACATGGGGGATAATGCTAGAACATTTATTCAAATACCAGAAAATCGAGTCCCAAAACCAGAAAGTCAAAGCCATCACAGTAGTTATGAAGTTGGCACACATAGTTAATGTAGTAAACACTCACGTTCTCAAGGCTTCAAAACAGAACAGGCTACCTCAGGCAAAGGTCCTCCTCTCCTCACTCACAGCAACTGCTCAGCATCCAGGAAGCATGCTCCCAGCAGCTCTGGCCTCCCCACAGTTTTTGTCCCTGGCAGTCTTCAGAAGGAGTTCTTAGCAGAAATTCTGGCTGGCTCGAAAAAAAGAGTTCTCTCCTCCACCTCAGCCTCAGCCACCACCTCTACCACTGCTGCCGCTGCCACCGCCAGTCACCACAGGAACTCTAGCTTGGCTTCCACTTCCTCTTGCTCCACCCCTTCCTGCTACAACAGCAAATCCAATGGGGCATGGAAGATCTTTAAATCCCATAACCTTTCCAAAGTGTTTTGCAACTAGCACATATTATATGCAAATAGCATTTCTATACTAATTGAAAAGTAGTTTTTTTCTAAGATTAAATATACTATCCTTACTCAAAATTATGGTTTATCCTAATTTCATTAACAAATTGTTTTTGTTATGAAATGTATAAAGATAAAATTAACTCAACCCTATCCCAAATATTAAGAATTCTGAGATAGTGAAATCTAATTAATATTGTTTTATTGCATATATCTAGTGAATGTTTTTCCTTAAAGCACTCTATTTTAGTAACTCTCCTAAAGCATAGTAGCTAATGAGTAGCTTCTTTGTAATAAAAATAAAGTCCCATTATTCTCTAGTAACTGACATTTATTCATTTAAATTTTATAAAGTGTTGGAGGTAATACATATTGATAAGTCACATAGGTAGTACATGAAAGAAGCCAGATTTTGATCCCAGGTCCCTGGACTTGAGGGCTAATACTCTTTCTACTTTCTGCCCTAAACCACACCATGGAGAAGCAAAAGGAGGCTATCTTGGTAGTACAACTCAGTTATTTACTTTAGATTTTTCTCTAGAGAAGTGATAATAACTAGCATTTGTATAGAGTTTTAATGTTTGCAAAGCACCTCACAGGTATCATCTCATGCTATCCTCACAACAACCCTGAGAGATAGGTGGTAGTATTATCCCATTTCTACAGATGAGTAAACTGAGGCAGACAGTTTATATGAGTTGCCTAGTACCATTCAACTAGATTAAATTAGATTGTGAGCTCCTTGAGGGCAAGGACTATCTCTTGCCTCTTTTTGTGACCTGACACATAGTAGGTGCTTAATAAATGTTTCTGAAATTTTATTTAAACTTATTTTTTCTTGATCCCTGGTCCAATACTCTATCTACTCCACCACCTGCCTCTGAAGAATGCGGGGGGGGGGGGGGGAAAGGTTTACCTTAGACCTTATGGACTCTTATAAAAGACTTTTTTTTAAAAGATAGAAACATCTGCTGTGAACTGAAAGCTTATGGATTGTAGAGAAAGATTTAATTATTCTTCTGGATAGTTAAGGGGAGAGGCAGAGAACTCTCAAGGAAAAAAAATACATAAAGCAAGTTAGTGACTGAGTTTCCTTCTGGCCCTCAGTTAGTTCACAGCAGCCTGGGAGGTATCTGTACTAAAATTTATTCTTCTTGTTTTAATAAAATGTTTGTTTTCTCATAAACTTCATTTTTTTTCTAAGTATTGATAGCAATTTTGTGGAAGTCCACTTGGTGCTCTTTGGAATACTTAACTACATCTCTCTTGGAAGAAGTGACTACTTCGTCTGTGTTGTATTTCTCACCTAGAAGGGTTTGAAAATCCGGTTCTGACAGGATGCTATAGGTGATGTTACTCTCATTTTGAAGATCAAAATCTGACATAGAAACCTATTTTACACACTTGGCCTGTGGCTGCTGAGTAAATCAATGTAAGAATAGTTACAGTCAACTCTCACTCATCAGCACCAATAGTGAACAGGATGTGAACAGATGGTATGAAACTGGTAATTGTGGAAAGATGATTATTGTTATTGTTTTTTAGGACTAGGTTTCTCTATCTCTTCCAGGCTGAAAGTACAGAGACCACTCAAGAGCCTTCTCTGATTTGGATGGGAGCCTTGACCCACTGTGTTTCTGACTTGGGTCAGTTCACCCCTCCTTAGACAACCTGATACCCACTGCTACCAAAGATCCTCATATTAATGTTGACTTAGTGTGGCTATCCAAATAAAAAGCTTAGCCTACTGCAATTCAAAGCTCATTGGATTGGAAACTCCTTGAAGGCAGGGACTATCTTTGGCCTCCTTTTGTACCCCAATGCTTAACTCAAACATAGTAGGCACTTAATAAATGCTTTGATTGACTAATTGAAGAGTGGTGCCAGAGAACCTCCCTAAGTAGCAAGGATTAGAAGTACACACCACCATGTCCAGCTTCTGGAATTATTCATTTTACATGTTCATACCATCAGAGACAGTCAGGTATTCATAATCATGTTCACATATACCCACATACTCAGACAGTTCTATATTCAACCCCTTAAAATACTGTCATTATTTCTAGGTTCAGATCTGAACCAACTAGTATAGTATGGGAAAGAAGAAAAAGATTCCTCAAGATGACTGTGTATAATTTATTTATAAATAACATGGCTAATGGAAAATATAGAGTTAGAGTCAGAAGGACCTGAGTTTGAAGCCCACCTCTGATACTTGTCAACTCTATGACCTTGGGCAAAATCTCTGAGTTTCTTTTTTTTCACCTGTAAAATGGGATTAATAATTATACCTATCCCACAAGCTGGTTGTGAGGACACACATAATGCTTAGCAAAGGTTTAAGTGTCACATAAAAGTTTGTTAGTGTAATACCTGGACCTGACAGAAAGAACTTCTGGATGAGGAAATGCAGATGGGACCCAGACCCTATGGGTATGGGTATAGATATTATTGCTGTTCCTCTTGAAGAAAACCAATGACCTCAGGAGGGTGTCTTGACTTGCAAGTGAATTGGATTTAAGTGAGGCAGGGCTGTGCAAAGTCATCAGCCTTTCTCTCTCCTCAAGAAACATTGGAGCCCACTGGCCAGACATGGGTGTGATGGCTCCGGATGCAATGATGTACAGTTATCAAAAGCACCTGGAGGATTAAATGACTTGGCCAGGGTCACACAGCCAGAATGTGTCAGAGTTGAGACAAGAACCTAGGTATTTCTGGCACTGAAGTCAATTCTCTATCCACTATGTAATATTGTTTTTCATGCTGGTCATCATCAATATCAACATCATCATCATCATCATCAATTTTATTTGGTGTTTAGCAGGGTTCTTTATAATCTGTGTATTATATACAAAGTACAGTTTTATTTCTTCCCTCCTCTCCTATCCAAACACCACAAAAATTTGAAATTCCCAATCTGAAGCCCACAAATTCCACTTGAGAAGTTCTTTTTGAATACCTATGGTATGATTAGTGCTAATACCTACCGGGTATTAGAAAAATAGCAAAAGAAAAAAAAGTAGGTTGATTATGTAACAAAGGTGAGGTTTAACCAATAGTCTACATGCCTAGTAGAATCTATTCAGTACAAGGAAAACCACGACTTAGGTGGATAGACTTACTGAGTATTTGGGGGAGATGGAGTGGGGAATGAGCAAAAGAGTGCCGCCCCAAGATGAAAAGCATGGATGGATTGTAATCTCTAGTATTAATTTGGGAATGACTACATGACTGAGATCATAGATCCACTAAAAGAGCAGTCTTCCATAGTTAATGAAGTGTTTTCATGCTTCAATCCTTCCCTCAGTGAGTATTTATTAATTACATGAAGCATAAATAAAGGGTAACCAATTTTTCAGTCATTTCAGTCGTGTGTGACCTTTGCAATTTTCTTGGCAAAGATACTCATTTTACAGATGAGGAAACTGAGGCAAACAAGGCTAAGAGACTTGTCCAGGATCACACAGTAGCATTGGAGATCAGATTTGAACCTGGGTCTTCCTGACTCCAGGCCCAGTACTCTATCCACTGTGCCAACCTAACTACCCCCAAAACAAAGATAAGGTAGTTTAATATAATAAAGTAGGTGGATAAAATGTTTGATGAATTGTATTGTTGATTTTACTGTGTTGATGTGATAATTTGATATCAGATATTTCGTTTCATTGGTCAGATATGATCTCTTGAGGGTTCACATTTTATATGAAAATGAGTTTTAACACTAATAAGAGAAATGCAAAACAAAACAACCTAGAATTTTTCTCACACCCAGAAAACTGGCAAAGATGGAAAAATATGGAATAGTCAAAATTGGAGCAATTATGGAAAAATAAATGTATTAATGCATTGTTGGTAGAATGGTGAATTAGGATAGCCAGTCTAGAAAACAGTTTGAACTTCGGAAAAGAAAGTGCCTAAAATTTTCATATCTTCTAACCCAGAGACTTCACTGCTAGGTGTATACTCCAAGGAAGACATTAATGAAAATAAATATTCTCATATGCACTAAAATACTTATGGCAGCACTTTTTGTGTGAGTAAAGACCTGGCAATAAAGTCAATGCCCATCAATTGGGGACTGGCTAACCAAATTATGGCAAAGAAATGTAATCAAATATTCCAGTACTGTAAAAAATGGCAGACATGGGCAATGAACTGATGTCAAATGAAATAAGGAGAAAAAAAAAACAATATGCATGATGACAATAGAAATAGAAAGGACAAGGACAGCAAAACACTACAACAAGAATGTTGTGAAATGATAAAGAACAAGAGTTGCTCCCAAAAAACACTCTTTCCCACTCCTTTACAGAGGTAGGGAGAGGAATTCATGGGGTATAGATGTGGATTTTAATGGACTGATTGATTGATCTTGCTGAGTTTTTCTCTAATCTTTTTCTTTTTAAAAAATTTTTCATGAAAGTAGATAAGGAAAGAGAACCAAGAAAAATGTAGACAAATGCAAAAAAAGAAAGATCAATTAAAATCTATAAAATTGCTTTTAAAATGCATTCCTTAGACTATACATTTTTTTAGCTTAACCAGAGACCTTGTACCTTGTAATCTAGATGGGTAGAAGGTGAGATATGTTGTGAAATATTCCATTTTCTGAAACTCCATGATATTGTAGGCATGAATTATCTACACCATCTGTTTCCTTTAAAAATGGATTATGTGAGAGCAAGGGATTTTGAAAAAAGCACATGGTCCCCAGCCCTTAAGAGATCTACAGTAAATGTCACAAGTCTTCTGAGATAGACAATTTGATGGCCAGTAAGGGATAAAAGGAGAAAAAACACAAAATCTTTCTGTAGTGTTTGTCAGCATCAGTAAGGTGTACACAGCTAAATTTTCATACCCAATTGGGCTAATACCCATTGCTAATATCAATTTCTTTTTAAATGTGAATTTTTGAGATAAATGCTTCCATTATCTACTTGCTGTATTTGTGTAGTTACGTTCTTAGAATTAAAAAAGAAGAGCAGATACTGCAAAATTTACTGGAGCAAAGTTTTTGTTTGCTTTATTTTGTTTTGTTTTTCCTTTACCAGAACACAACTTTATCTTGGCTAGAGATGTGAAGACCACACCTGAACTTGAAATCTGCAAACTGTATTAGGGTGAAATTGTGTCTTCTCTTTTTCCTGTATTGTTTTGGGAATGGGAATCTGAAGATCTTCCCTGCCCCTTTGCCCTTTGATAGGCTTAAGTGACTCTGAGAAACTTCCCTGATTTGAAAATATACTCTGCATCCTAATAGGCTGCATGTGGTCACATGGAGCCTCTGTCGAGAGGCTTGTTTTTCAGGAATGCCCACACCTTGTTACTTTATGATTGGGCAGTGGGTCAAGAGGGTTGTGACATTCTCTGAGCCAGGAGAAGGCTATATATACCCCAATGTGGGGTTTTGCTTTGGGGATCACTTTGGGAAGAGTTGTGTGATTTGACCAGATGAGACTCTGGGCATCAGTTGAGTCCCCCAGCTTTGAAAATCCAGATGCTGGTGCTTCCCTCTCTGGTAACTGACTAGGTATGGGTGTAATGGTCAGACAGCTAGAAGCCCTGTCTGTTGGTCTGCTGAATTGTGTTATTTTCTTTGTCTGTATCTTTTGTCTGCTTATGACTTCTGTTTGTATTATCTGAAGTCCAGGGTGTTGACTTTTTCCCCTGAACTAGATAAATTGATTAAAGTAAGATTGTTAACCCATTTTGAGTTACTTTCCTTTAAAAAAAAAAAGCAGATCTAAGAACCTGTGCTAGCAGCCATCCTGGGTATGCTAGGATGCTTGCTGCTACATATATGTAACATTTGGGTCTAGCTGGGCTCCCTGGAGAGAAGCAAGGCCCTTAGTTGAGGTGTTCCAAGAGGAACAGAATGAAGGAATTGAGAAGACTGGACAAGATGAGACCTCTCTCAAAATGGATAACTTATGGTATCATGAGCTGAACTCAAATTCTGGACCTGGATATGGTATTGGAGCTTGTTTGCTCTTGGCGCAT
Source organism: Petaurus breviceps papuanus (assembly GCF_028583685.1). Taxonomy (NCBI): domain Eukaryota; kingdom Metazoa; phylum Chordata; class Mammalia; order Diprotodontia; family Petauridae; genus Petaurus; species Petaurus breviceps. The sequence goes on along the minus strand of NW_027187281.1, from coordinate 1,349,742 downwards.
CAGAACTTCCTGTTTTTCAGAAAACAGGCTTAAAGAGGCTTAGACAAAGATTCAAGAGTCATCTTGCCCATCAATCAGTTCTTGCAAAATAGCATTTTAATGATTTTTAAGTGCAAGTGAATCAGAAACATCTAAAATAAATTTTCCTGAAAAAAAAAATACAAACCAAAGGAAGAAAGTGCTTGCTTGGCAAAATATAATTTAGGTTTTGTGGCAATCCCAAAGTGTTTGAAAAACAATTATATATTTAATGAAGTCTGAACACCTCTGAATCAGGCTCTAGTGCCAGCATAGAATGCACAGTAAAAAGGTGATCAGGGGTAACTCTCAGAGGAATTTAGGTATGGTAAGAAAAGGCTGAAAAAACCTTGAAATGAATTCTGTTTGGAGGAAAAGAAAACATGAAAGTTTCATGCCTTTTTAAAGGCATTTTCTGTTGGCTGCTGCTTTGAAATCTTGGAAAAGTCATAAACGTTAGACTTTTTTTGTGTGTGCAGCTAAATAGTAATAGTACAATGAAATGATGCATTCCTCAAAGTTAATTCTTACCGAGCCTATGTTTCCACAAAAGGGAGATTTCCAGGAGATGTGTCTTCCTGATAAAATATCCCCATCAAGTCATTTTTGTAGAAACACGTTTGTTTAATCCTGGGAGAAAATTTCATCCAATTTACCTGACCGGTGCTTAGAGAGACAGTCAAAGTCATCTTCTGGCTTATATTCTTCTGCTCTGGTATGTGCTATGTATCTGTATGAATTTTTCCTTAAAGGCAATTGTATCTTACCCAAATGGGCCAAGTAAACTTATCTCATTGACAGAAAAAGTCCCTGATACCATCTAAAAGCCGTTCATGTGATCAACAAGGCTCTTTATTGAGTGCTTACTAGGTGTTTGGCATTGGAGACTGGAAATCCTTTGGTTAATTCAAAAGGGTCCAAAGCACATGACTTTAGTTTTCTCCCTGATCCTTGGGTGCCCTGTGTGGTTGGGATGCGGATGGCTGAAGAAGGAATGGAAGGAAGAGTTCTGAATTTAAATATTAGATGGAAGCAAAAGATCAGCCTGGCAGTTGGAGATGTTATGGATGCTAAGAATTTGTGTTGATGTTGATACAATGTTGGTGGAATTATGAAGTGGTGCAGCCATTCTGAAAAGAAATTTGAAGCTACACCTCTCCAAAAGACTACCCAACTGTGCATACTCTTTGATCCAGTGATAACATTATTAAGCTCATAACCAAAAAATATTAAAGAAGAAAGGTCCTAGATGTACAAAAATGTTTATAGTAGTTCTTTTTGTCTTGACAAAGAACTGGAAACCAAGAGAATGCCTATCATTTTGCAGAATGGCTGAACAATATATCAATGAAATGGAACCTATTATATTATTAGAAATGACAAGAGACAGGTCCAGAGAAACCTGGAAAGGCCTATATGTATTGATGCAGAGTAAAGGAATCAGATTCAAGAGTACAATTTATATTATAATAATTCCAACTTTGTAAAAACAAACACTTGTGAAAGGTTTAAGAACTCTAATCTATGCAATAATCAACCATGATTCCAGAAGACTATTGATAAAGAATACTACCCAGCTCCTGATACAGAGCAATGAATTAATATGCAGAACAAAGTATGCACTTTTCAATATGGCAAGTGTGAGAATTTGTTGTACCTCACTTATTCCTATCTGTTGTAAGGATTTTTCTTTTAATTTAATTTTTCAGTGAGGGAGCATGTGGGAGGGAAAAAAAATGCTTGACAATTTTTTTTTAAAGAAATCTGTGGTTACTAGGTCCAGAGAGCAGAACTGTGCAGATATGAGTCAATATAATCATGCTTCTAAAGTTATATCAGAAGCAATCAGTCAATTGGTCAACATTTATTAAGTACCTACAATGTACTGAGCACTGTGCTGAGTGTTGGAATGTAAGCAAGTAAAAGAAAGAATTGTTTGAGGTATAAAAACAGCACACTGGAAAGATTGATTTGGAATTCAAGGACCTGGGTTCAAAGTCCAACTCAGTGTGACTTTGGGTAAAATCACATCTGTCCTACTATAGCTGCCAAAATAATTTTCCCAAGGCATGGTTCTGACCATGTCACTTTCTTGCTCAATAGTCTTTAATAATAAAATACAAATTCCTCAGCCTAGCCTTTAAGGCCCTCTACAGTCTGACTTTTCCAGTAGTATTCCACTTTACTTCCTTTTATTTACTCTATGATCTCCATAATTAGCATTACATCTGTCATGAGGGTGCACTCCCACACACTGAATGCTCTGCTTGGAGTATATATCCTCCTTGTCTCCTTAGTTCAGAATCTTTCTCTTCTTTCTAGGCTGAACTCTGATTTCAGTCCTTCCAAGAAGTTTTCACAGTTGTCCTTCTCTGAATACCTTGTATCATTCCTTTTTTGGGGGAAGGGGAAGCAAGGCAAGTTGGGATAAATGATTTGCCCAAGGTCATACAACTTGTAAGTGTCAAGTGTCTGAGGCCAGATCTGAACTCAGGTCCTTCTGACTCCAGGGCCAGTGCTCTATTTACTGCACCACCTGCCCCATAATTTGTTTGAGGACAGGGACCTTTCTGTTTTTGTCTTTATATTTTGAGTACCTAACATAGTGCCTCACACGTAGTAGGTACCAAATAAATGTTTGCCAAATTGAATTGATCTACAAGATAAATAAGTACAGCATAATTTGTAGGAAAACTAAGGTCCAATGAAAGTACTTGTATCATAGATTTACATTGGGAAGGGACCCTAGAGGGCAGCCAGTCCAGATCACTCACTTTACAGATGTGGAAACTAAAGTCAATTGCAAAGCAAGGATCCCAACTTTTTGTGGGTAGATCCAAGTTAACTACCCGTTTCCTTAAAAGCTGTTTACATGGAAAATTCATATTTACTGCTAAATTCCCTTTTATCCTAAAGTACCTGAACAATTAATCATGAAATTTTTTTTTAAACTGGTCCCATGATTTTATTGGCATAGGGTTCTTCCTTTGGGGGAACTTCCCTTATTAATGGATATTAGTATTTATAGTTTTGGAAAGATACTTGAAGTAGTGAGAGATTAAATGATTTGCCCAGGGTCTCCCTGCCAGGAGGTGTCAAAGGCAGAACCTCAACCCTTTCTGACTCCAAGATCAGAAAATTTCTGTGCACTAAACTATAACTGCCTCTCATTGAGGACCTACTAATAGCAAATAATCTCAGTTGCCCCACCCTCCACCCCCCAACTATGATAAGACAGATCTTTCTTCTGTTAGCTTTGTTTCAAAATCTAGACAATCCTCCTTTTAGGAAGAAACTAATAGAAATGCATTTAGAATATATGCAACAGACAAGCAAAGAAAATTAGATAAGAGCTCAATCCTAGAAAATCAAAGAAAAGAAGTGAAAAAGGCCAAAAGGTTACAGGAACTATGAACAGTCTAAGTTAACAAGGTAGCCATTGAGCCCTATCTTGCACAAATACTACTTTTCTTTTTGTGACCTGGGAAGAGGTAGAGTTACTGAGGAACTAGGAAGCCATGAAGGAATGAGTTTGGTAATCAGTACGTGATATGAAGAAAACCGGGAGATCAGTGAAGAGGCCCAGGAAACCGGTTTGCAAAGGCAACACATGGGAGAGTTCACAAGAAATAAAGAGGAGCATTTCACCCTTATTTATGTGTGGGTAGAATATTAGAGAATTGGAAAGCAAAATCTAGCCATCCGCTCGTCTTCAAATGTCTAGACATGGTAGACTAGTCATGATAGGCCAATTCATTCCATTGCTATATTGTGGACAACACAGAGTAAATTTTTAAAAGACCTAGTATATTTCTTCTGGAGTGATTTTAACCTCCAGGAAAAATGGCATGTTGAATACTGTCCCCGCCCTACCAATTACAAAGTTCAGTATCGCAACAGTTTGAAGTGATGACAAAAAATGCCTAGGTTGGTATCAAAAAGAAATCCTATCAGAAGAGGCAGTGTGGTATTGAGGATAGAATGGTAGACTCAAAGTAAGATATTAACTCAAGAGATTAATTATCTGTGTGACCCTTGGCAGGTCACTACACTTAGGCCTTAATTTTCTTATTTGTAAAATGAAAGTCTAGCTCTAGATCTAAGATCCTAGAAGTTTAATTAGGAAGGAGAAAAACCCTGTAAGACGTGGTGCATGTTTGTGTTATATTGTGTGGGTCTTCCTACAGTTTCATTTTGGACATGTTGGGTTTGAGATACCTATGAGACTTCCAAGTGAAGATAACCAGAAGGGAGATGTATATGTGGGACTAGAGTTCAGAAGAGATTTATTATAATAGTTCATATTAATATAGTACTTTAAGGTTAGCAAAGTGCTTTACATAGACAGGGCATCCCAAAAGTCTTAGTGTAGTCTCAAACTAGTAAAACTTAAAACTGTGCCAAAGGTGCCTTTTGGGTCACTGTTTGTAATCTCATTTGATCCTCCCAACAACCTTCTGAAATAGGAAATCCCATTTTCCCCCATTTTACAGATTGGGAAACTGAGGCTGACAGTTTAATTGACTTGTCCCAATAAGTGTTTGAAGCATGACATAAATTCAGGTTTTTCCAAATTCCAGGACTAGTACTCAATGTATATGCCACCTAGATGGATATTCAGATCTTGAAATCGATTACACGAGGAAAGGAACCAACACTATAATTTATAACTCAAGTAAATCACATCTTCAAAATGATAAATTCCTAATGAGATGGGGTTTATTAATTAGGCATATAATAATAGCCTGATATGGGATAGAAGTCTTTCAGTGTATGTTAGGCCCTATCTTCTGATATACAACTTCTGTCCAAGGAACTATACCCCTTTTGGAGATAGACTTCTTTGAAGTTTGAAGATAGCCCTCATATCCCGAGGACTTGGCATCAAGTCCATCTCTTTACTTTTGAATCCTAGTGTAATAGTAAGGGAATTTGAAGATCCCCTTGTATTGGCAAGCTTACAGGTACTTAGCACTTAGTTTCAAGTTAAGTATTAAGACCCATAACTTGTGAATCCCGCAGTGGGATTGACTTGTTGATGTAACAGGAAGGGGCTGGACAGGTAGAAGCTAATACTATATATAAGGAAAAGCCCAAGCTGAGAGAGGCCATAACTTCTTGGAGCAAGTGGCTTGGAGGCTGAGGAGAAGAGGCCCTGGCTGGAGAAAGTGATTTTGATTTTGAGAATGAAGCTTATGATGATGGAGCTTCTTCTGAGAGCCAGCCGAGACTTTTGCTGAGAGCTTCTGAGAACCAGCCGGAGCTGCCACAGGAAGCATGACTGTGGTGTCGGTACTTTGTCTTTCTGTTTTAGTTCTATATTGATTTCACAGGCAGAAAGCGAATTGAGAAAGATGTTGGCAATGTGAATGAATGATATTGTGGTTTGATTAAGCTTTGTCTTCTTAGGAACAGAAACTGTGAAGGATTTGAGGTGGATTAGACACTGTGAACTTCAACATGGAATTGGAACTGCATGGAGAGCTGGACAAAGAACTGGGAGATGTCTGCCTTTGAACTCAGGTGGCAGTTGGTCAGACTCAGGTAGGAGCTGAGACCATGGAAGAGGAACCATGGAAGCTGAGAGTCTGCCTTGAGTCAAGATGAAAAGACTTCTCCTTGGGTATTTAATGCTGACTGATGAGACTGTAACTTAATTGTGACCTAGGGGTGGATGGCCTTTGTACTTTCCCCTGAAGAGGGTACTTAGTAGTGACAGATGATATTATAACTTAATTGCACCTCATGGGTGGAGGACTTTGAACTTTGTAGTTCGTTTCAATTAAGGAGGCTTGCCTCTTTTAAGGGTGATTGAATAAATGATTGAGTTACTAAATGAATGTTATCTTTTGCTTAAATCTATGTGACCACTTTAGAAAAACTATGTGGCCATTTTAGTGACAAGTGGTGGAGTTCAAACGTTCTGAATGCTGTACTTTGTTTTCTGTGAATGTTTTGTCTTGCTTTGTTATTGAATAGAGAGTTCACTACACTGTGTAATCAGAACCTTGAAGCTGTTCACAACAGCAGTCCTCTGGAAAGCTGCTTGTGCTTGGCTTTACACCTATCCAAATGGACCTTTAAATAGAGGAACCAAAGTGAACATATCCAGAGTCCTGCCCCTTTTAACTTGTGTATATGCCTATTGTGAAACCTAAGTCTTAAGCTTTCAATAGAATCATGCTCCTTGTTATGAATTTTTAGAGGCAGGGTGATGTGGCCTTGGAATATTAGGAATTTGTATTTCTGGTTTAGACAGAAGGTTTTAGATTTAATTAGCAAAGTTCTATGTGAGGCAACATGGTAGAAAGAAGGTAAAGTTAAAAAAAAGCACATTTAATTAACACTTTAAGGTCTACAACTTTGTTTCCCTAAAACAGCCCCATAAGATAGGTGAGTGTAAATGTTATTATCCCCATTTCACACATGAGGAAACTGAGGTTCATAGAAGTAAGATGAATTATCCTCAATTCCTCTTTCCATTGGACCACTTACTGAAGAAACATTTCACCAATTTTTCAATGTAAGAACTGCATAAATTGCTGATGTCAGTTATTCCCTTTCCACCTTCTCAGGAACTTTCTATGGAAGCACTCAAGGGAGGCATATGTTTTGTCATCAACACTCATGGTAGTGTTACATTAATTTTTCACGGCTTTTCCATTAAGCTTGTTTTCTATACATATAAACCAATATTTTTTCTTACACATGAACGAGATTGTTCTTAAACTTTCTTGAGTTTTGTATGGTTCATACCTTTCAGCTATTAGAAGCCTTTCTTTTGGGGTTTCTAGTCCTAGGAGACCTTAAATCATTTGATCTTGACTGACAGTGAATGAATTTATCACCCAATGTGCTTCCATCATTTGTATGGACTGGCAGTCAACCATAGAGGACTCCATTTGTACTTCATCACTACAGTTTTTGGTCATTTTCAGTATTGTATTAAGTGTGTTTTAGAGTGGGCATAGAGCTTCAAATGGTCCATGAAGAGCAAAGAGCTCATGAGTCAATGATCTTGTTCATGCTTAATGCTAGGCTCTGTATTATTTAGTTCTTCATTTCATGGATTTGGCTAAACCAGGGCAAGATATGTCTAAGTGAATCTCTCAGACATATTCCTCATTTTATATGATAAGTTTTTGATTTTATAGTCTTCTCCTCCTGTGAGAAATAAAAGTTTATATTCCATTGATTTATCGCATGCCTAAGAAAATTGATGATTCTCTAGTCAATCTCGTTCAATCTGCAACATTTCTAGAAAAACGAGGAGGGAAATTATCATGGGCTTTTCCATAATTAATATAGCTCCTGTTTAGATTTTGTTGGTTTTTGATTGCTTAATTAACCTTAGCTGAATCTCTCTAATAACCTAGTCTTTCTTAGGTGTATGAACATTATTCCCATCCTTCCTAATTTTTGTTTGTTTTGCTTTTTCTTTTTCATTAGGATCCATCTCTTTGATCAAGCACGACTCTTTCCGCTGCTTCTGGAGTCGAAGGACCAGAGTTCAAATCCTGATTCTGATACCTACTCCCTACATATCACTTGATCTTTCTAAACCTCTACTTCCTCATCTGGAAAATGAGGTTCTTCCCATCTCTAGATCAACCACCTTCTTTTAGTGCAAGAGATATCTTTGTTAAATGAATACCATTGTTGAATATTCTTGTGTCAGAGGTATATGTGGGGCAAAGAGTTATGTTTATCTGGATCAATGTCTTCTCCCACCTGTCCAGGGGGCATTGATGATTCTCCTTTGAGTTGTAGGTCTGAACAGGAGAACTTCCCTTCTGATTCAGCCAGTGATAACCTTGCAGGAGAGCTCCGGGCTTCTCGGGCTTCTTCTCCATTTGCTTGGACGGGTGGGATGGTAGTAGAAACAGTAATGGATTTGGGAGATCTGGGTTTGAATCCTAAGTCTCCTATTTACAACCTGAGTGATCTTGGGTTACTTCCCTTTTTTTGGGTCTCCATTCCATGTCCTGTAAAATGAGGTTAAATTAAATGATCTTTTAAGATCCATTACAACCCTAAACCTAGGATCCTGCTGTCCAGTCCCTGACTTGGTGTCTTCTCCTAGCCAGTCAAGAGAATCCATGATTCTTCTTGGTGGTTCTGGGTGCAGCTTGTGAGTTTCCTTTTGGGAATACAGGCTTATTCAGGATTGGGATCACTGGGTCTCCTCACAGAGGGTTAGTCCTCCTCTCCTTAAAGCTATGCTGCCCATAGGGGCATGGTCGTCACGACCATTGGCTTCCTTTTTGGACATGGATGACTGCAGGCTCCTCTTCATTTCTAATATCCATTCAGCCATCCTAAAATAGAACTTTTCCCCAAAGAGAGGGAATCCCTCTTCCTACTTATCCAGGCACCTCAGTTGTCCTTTAATTTAATGCTACTCTCATTAAGCATCAGATGCAAATAATGAAAGCACTGGTGTGATGGAAAGGGCACTGGACTTTATGTTATGAAGTTATGTTTTTCCTACGCTGGGTTCAAATCTTACTTCATCTACTTCGTAACCCCAACGAATCACTTAATCTCATTTACCTCAATTGATAACATTAAATGGGAAATTCAGAAGAGTTTAAGGATTTTTTTATACTTAGTCTAAAATATGTGATAGGTAGATTGTTTAAGTGATGTCTCACCTCATTAAATTATCATTTACTTTAAATGAGGCAGGGTGTTTTGAGTCCTGACCTTACATATGCATGCCCTGTGGGCTATTTGCAATTATCCTAGATGTGAATTTAATAAGATGTTATTGAGGGGGAGAGTGTGTGGGAGAAAGCAAAGAGTCTTCAACCTCTTTTCTCTAACTGTTGTTGTTCAGTCATGTCCAACTCTTCTTGAGTTTTGGGTTTTCTTGGCAAAGATACTAGAGTGGTTTGCTCTTCTCTGAAGCACACAGGGTTAAGTGATTTGCTCAGGGTCACACAGCTAGTCCGAGGTAAGATTTGAACTCATGAATTTGAGTCTTCCTGATTCCAAGCCCAGTGCTCTATCCTCTGCACCGCCTAACTGCCCATATATGGAATAGATGGAAGTTAATCTTAGGAGATTCAGGCCCTTCTCAAATGAAGAAGTAGGATATTTGATGCTTTTTACTAGATTCCATTTTTACCATAACTCAGATTCTTGCCAATACCATAGTAACCCAGTTGCATGTCTAATCCAAATTTCTATTAGTTCTTGTCCAGTGGGAAATGGGTACTTTCCTGATAAGATTTCTAGTTTGAACTTTTGATATGGGAGATGGGGGATCAGCAGTGAAGGAAGCATCTTTTTCCCCCTTGACTTAAGCAAACTAATTTAGTTTTTCCTACTGCCCAGTCTCTTGGCCCATTAAGGCTTCCATTATTTTAATCAAATCCATAACTTTAGAAGATAGCATAGTAATCTATCTCCATATATATAATCAAGAATTGTTGCTGGTTCAACTGTATTTGATAATCAACTAAAACAAAAGACCAAGTGGTGTTACCTGGTAGCTTACAATAGACCACTCCATTTGAATCCATCTTAATATTCTTGGGCAATCTCTATTTGTGTGCTCAGGGCCTTTTCCTAGGGAAAAAAGACCTCCTTGTATTTTTATATCTATTGCTTCATGAAATTTTTCAATGATTTGACCCCCGTTTTGTTCAAATTTCAGTTAAAAAGATATAAAACAAATTGATAATTCCAAATCAACTAACCAGATATGCAGCAACATTTTATTACTGAATAAGTAATAGACAACTACAATTAACATTTAGCGCTATTACAAAGCAACATATATAGCATGATTATTTTAAAGATCTCCATTGCTGAAGAATATATAGATCAGATTACCACTGGGGAAAAAGTGGAATAATGGTTGGATTAGAGACTGCATACTATTTATTCTACACACACACATACCACCCCCTTCCATTCCATTTCCTCTATTTGATTGGACAATGTTTGCCCCTAAGCATAAGTACGAGACAGACCACAAAGCCATTATTAGATGCTTCATGAGAAAAATGAAAGGGTAAAAGTAATGCTTGTTTGGTGGTGGTTATTGTTGTTTTTCCATGTCTTTGAATAGTTTCCTTTTGCCCAGTGACAGCATGATTTAAAATTCAGCTTATTCTAGTATGATTGTATGTTTAATACATTTAATATTGGCTAATTGGAGAAAAGGGGAAACTAGGTAGAACAGTAGATAGAGCACCAGGCCTAGAGTCAGGAAGACTCATTTTCCTGAGTTCAAATCTGGCCTCAGATACTCACTACCTGTGTGACCTTGGGCAAGTCACTTCACTTTGCTGACCTCAGGTTTCTTGTCTGCAAAATGAGCTGGAGAAGGAAATGGCAAACTCCAGTATCTTTGGCAAGACAACCCCAAATGTGGTCACAAAGCGTAAAAAACTACTGAATAATAACACTATTCACTGAGAAGCAAAGGTGGAACCCATGATAGGCATCTCCCTGAATCCCCCAAATAGTAAGCCTGACCTTGCTGTCAATTGTTTACGGGTCCAATCCATTTGGATTCATATAACCTTGTTCAGGTGGTTTGTCAAGTACTGAAAATGTGGAGTACATTGCTGTGTGGAGCTGTGAATCTCAAGTAACCACTGTATTACAATCCTTTTACATGGAGCATTTGAAGGAAAATACCTTTATATATACCACATCTAGGTGGTATAACAGATACCATGCTGGTCTTGGAGTCAGATTTGAACCTCAGGTGCTTTCTAGCTGTGTACCTGTGGACAAGTCATTCAATCCATCTGAGACTCTGTTCCTTCCCCTGACAAAGGAAGGAGTTGGATTCAGTGACCTCTACTGCCTTTTCCAACACTGAAGAGTACTAGAATGAAATGCTGCATAGCGTCATGTACCAAGAGTTAAAAGATGCCTTAGATTGGGTCCTAGTGTCCCATTGCTGGTTTTATGTAGTAGAGATTAGATTCATGTGGCAGAGACACACAAAGAAAAGACAGTTTTCCCCTTCCCAGACAGATTCTTCTATTCAGGTGTTGTTGTGTAGTCATTTTTCAGATGCACCCAAGTCTTCATGACCCCATTTGGGGTTTTCTTGGCAAGACACTTGGAGTGGCTTTGTCATTCCCTTTTCCAGCTCATTTTATAGATGAGGAAACTGAGGCAAACAGGGCTAAGTGACTTGCCCAGGGTCACACAGTATTTAAGGCCAGATTTGAACTCTGGATGATGAGTCTTCCAGTTCCAGACTTGGTACTCTATCCACTGCACTACCTACCTGAAGAATATTCCCCAACATATATTAGGGGTATTTGACACTTTCCAGTGGCTGATGGATAAAGTTGCAGAAATGAACTGCCTGCTAGTTCTTGTCTCCAACCTATATCCTCCTGGCTGTTGGCATATCTAGGCGACCTTGTTATCTTTGAAATCCCCTGGAAGAATATGAAGACTCGTTAAAGTGCTAGATAGACTAGAGAAAGCTAATTTAAACGGGTTATTTGACAAATGCCAGTTTCACAGAGCTTCTTTCTTTTTTTAAATTTTTTAAAATTTTATTATTTATTTATTTATTGTTTTTATTTTATTTTTTCTGTTTATTTTGTTTATATATACATATTTGAATATTTGATTTTAAAACTTTGAATTCCAGATTCATTCCCTGCCTCCCTTGTCACCCACCCTTACTGGGAAGATAAGCAGTTCAGTATAGGTTGTACATGTGTGGCTAATGCAAAACAATAACATAGCAGATATATTGTAAAAGACTGACTATATTTCCCTCCCTCCTATCCCGCCTCCCACTTGTTCTATTCTCTACTTTGATCCTGTCCCTTTTCAAAAGTGGGTGCTTCCAACTTCCCTCCCCCCCAGCCTGCCCTCCTTTCATCATCCCCCCTCTCATCCCCTTCCCCCCTACTCTCCTGGAGGGTGAGATACCCTATTTTGTGTGTATTTCATTCCCTCCTCAAGCTAAATTCAATGGGAATAAGGTTGACCCATTCCCTTTTGCCTTCCTATTCTTCCCCTCCATTGTAACCATTTTCCCTTGCCTCTTCTATATGAGATAGTTTACCCCATTCTGTCTCTCCCCATCTCCTCTCATTATATTCCTCTCTCACCTCTTAATTTCACCTTTTAAGTATCATCCCTTCCTGTTAAAATGGTCCTGTGCCCTCTATCTATGTATACCTGTAAACATATATACACACATTCACATATGTATTCATGCCTATATACCCTCATATATAGACACACAGATACATATACACACACACACACACACACACACATATATATATATATATATATATATTTATATTCCCTTTAACTACTGAGAAAAGTTTAATAAGTTACAATTATTGTTTTTCCATGTAGGAATGTTAATAGTTCAACTTTGATAAGTTCCTTATGATTTCTTTTCCCTTTTTACCTTCTCATGCTTCTCTTGCTTCTTGTATCTGAATGTCAAATTTTCTATTCAACTCTGGTTTTTTCATCAAGAGTGTTTGAAAGTCCTCTATTCCACTGAATGACCATATTTTCCCCTGAAACATGATACTCAGTTTTGCTGGGTAGGTGACTTGGTTTTAATCCCAGCTCCTTTGACCTCCAGAATATCATATTCCAAGCCCTTCGATCCCTCATTGTAGAAGCTGTCAGATCCTGGGTTATCCTGATTGTGTTTCCACAATATTCAAATTGTTTCTTCCTGGCTGCTTGTAATATTCTCTCCTTAATCTGGGGATTCCGGAACCTGGGTATAATATTCCTAGGAGTTTTCTTTTGGGGATCTTTTTCAGGAGGTGATCGGTAGATTCTTTCAACCTCTATTTTGCCCTCTGGTTCTAAAACATCAGGGCAGTTTTCTTTGAGGACTACCTCACAGAGCTTCTTTCAAATATGTGTATCTTACATATTTCAGCATGGAAAGAGCACTAAGCCAAAGAAAATAGAAGCACTATCTAATTGGTCACATCTAATGAACCTTTAAGAGTCTGATACTTTTTTTTAAAAAAGTATTTAGTTGCTATTATTGCAAATTTATAAAAAGCTATATAACTATTGTTAAACTACTGAATGTTATTATATGGTAAATGATTTTGGAAAAATGGAAGGTCAGATTCCCTGAAGTCTTTGTAACCTTATGAAGATCATTTAATTGACCAATGCATCAGCAGTCATTGAATATATTGGGTACTCATTATGATTATTTTGATGGTCTTTGCAGAATGTTAAAGTACAGTTATGCCTTCCACATTGTGACTTTCCCCATCACGGTTTCAATATATCGTGGGTCAGCATAAAAAATTAAATGGGAAATTTGGGGAGTTTTGCAGAAGTTGCAGACAACACAAGAAAATCAGCAGATAACACAGAAAAAGTTTAGAAGCTCAGAAATGCATAAAATGTATGTATAGTATTACATAATATCAGCTGAAATTTTACAATGAAGTGCCGCAAATATCCCATAAAATAAAAAGAAAAAATTCAGACTTCTCTGGTATGAAGGAAGGGTCAAAAATTTTACATGAAGTTTCCAGGTCACAGGGGTGCCATGCCCCTAACCCCTGCAAAGATGGAAAGGATAACTGTATACCTCAAATTTTGTGGAGGGCTATGAAATCTTTAGCTAAGAGGAAGAAGATAATCCATGATGGCATCATTATGCCTATGACAATTCTCTTTATCCTTCTGCATTGTTATCTGCTCCAGTGCCTGAAACAGTGGTGGTTTAGGAATAAAGGAAAAGACCGTAGGAGTGTTTCTGGCAAGTTTTATGTTTTCTTTTTCTCCATGACCAGAAGGCTTGATACTGTCCCTCATCTTCATGAACCTCCCTGTGGGACTGCCCAAGCAAGCAGTCAAGATTAGGACGAGGTCATACAAGATGACAGGGCAATGACAAAGTAGCATGTGAGTTGACTAGGTTAAGTGCTTGAACCTTTCTCTGTTTTTATACTTGAAAACCGGAATTGACTTTCTTCCTCCATATGAGGGACATTGATGGTGCTTGGCTGATATCAGATGAAACCAGAACAAGGTGCCAGTCAGCTTATTAGCTACTGATTTTAGGGAAATTGGGATGTTTTAGATGGAGATCCCAAAAATCTCAGCCATTGGTGAGAAGGCAAGGGACTATCACAGACCTTCAGGACTCCTATCCACCCTTCCTTTGCTTTCAAGTTGTTCCTGAAAGGGTTTCCAGACATTCAACTCCTTTCTTAACTTTAAGAAGATAGTATAAGACTATTCCCCAGGCATCCCAAGGGAGTGTGTGAGGAAGCAGGAAAGAGAGTAGGACTCTCAAGAGTTTTTATTTAACTATGTAATAAAACTATGTTGCCCAGAAAAGCTGATTGCCCATGAATCATCAATATAGAGCATTGACAGAAAACTTCTCAGAACAGTGAGGATAGCTGTTCCAAAGCTATATTTTCCTATCTTTATAATCCCAAGAAATAAATTTACACCACATCCTACATTCATTAAGAACCGATGGTTTTCCTTGTATGTTCATCTGCTGCTTTGAAGCTACAAGGCCTACGTTCCTTGTGCATGCTCTTAGAAGGGACATTTAGGATATACATCAAACCTGATGCCACCTCAGTGCTGCTAGCTGGAACAATGTGCTGTTTGATGGACAATATGATAAATTATACTACCATGCTGGTAAATGGCAATCAGCACCCTTCTGTAAGCTTGTGGAAGGTGGGGCAAGAGCTGGGTATGGGCTGTTACAGAACCTTATGCGTCACCTGGGATACCCACCAGCTGCAGCCTTAACCTTCATTATTGTTGCATTTATATGTAAAATTACGAGTTTTAATACATGATTTCTAACAATGGAGTTAATAATGTCTAATAATAGAGTTAACAATAATCTTATATTTATAGAGTACACTAAGGCTTACAAAGCTTACCTCATTAAAAATTTAAAAAAACTGTCTTGCTTCCTTATTTTATAGATGAAGTAAACTCAAGCTAAAAGAGTTAAAGTGATTTACAATTTTAGGATATCAAGAATACAGTTCATAGGAGTGGCTATTTTTTTTCACTTTGGACATTGCTTTAATGACAGACTTGGTCACATGGGCAGAATCATTAAAAAGTCACTATCAGGACTAGTCTCTGAAAGAGGACTCCAATCCCTCCTCCTTGGTCTGGGGACACCAGCCCTGGAGTCAGAAGGACCTGAGTTCAAATCTGAGCTCAGACACTTAACATTAAAAAAACAACACCAACAAAAAAACATAGCCATGTGACCTTGGGCAAGTCACTTAACCACAATTGCTCTCCAAAAAGAAAACAAAAACAACAACAAAAAAAGAATACAGCTCATAAAAACCCCAATGCCCATTCCTTCCAAGATGGGTAGCATGATGAATCTCTTCTAACTTCCAGTTGTCAGCCATAGCGAGACGTAGCTTTAACTTATCTCACACACATGTATGTCCTTGAGTTCATTCAGATTCAACAATACCTACAAGCCTATTTGTTCCATGGTTGCCATTTTGGGCTCTCTGGTGTATATTTATTCTGATTCTAGTTCTCTAGACTTGCATTTCTCCTGGAATTGTAAATACAGTAATGTAAAAAAAAAAAGTATGTAGATGAAAGCAGTTCAGGCTGGTCATTCCATTACTGTGTGTGTGTTTTAATATATTTTATTTTCAGAGGTAATCCCTGCTCCCTGTTTTTTATCTCCACTTTGGTCTTCTCTGTATTTTAATTAGTTGGAAGGTGTTATGATGCTGTACTCCCCAACATTTTGATCTGATTTTGAGGTTTAAGGGTCTTTCGATTACTCATGACCTTGTCTGTGGGATGAGTCTTTGGCATATAGTCTAAGCCTGAATTACTTGGCAAAATATCTTATCTCATCCAGGATGAGGCTCTTTCAGAAATATGTCCAGAATACTGCCAAGTGAGCAAAAGCTTTACAGATGGATTTTACCTAGTGATGTATACATAGTTCTTTTGTTTTTCCAGTACAATTCTCACAATTTATTTTTAAGTTTTCTTAATTATGAACTTGAAAAATATTAATACAAACGTTTCCATATGCAGATAATAGAAAAATAGGCTAACAGGAAACTGAATCCTTATTACAGATAGCTTATTTTTTAAAGTCTATATTAAATTTAACATAGTTCTACTGATGGGACTCAACTTGTCTGTATCCCCTTAGAAACTTTCTTCTGCTCATTCTTCATATGGTGTTTCTTTGATGCTCTTTTTTTTCTTTTCCCCTTTTTTGGTGCCATTAACTCCATCATCCATTCACCACATAACTATCTCCTCTCAACAAAATTCTTCCCTTTTCACAATTAGATATAATAAAGCCAAATAAATTTACACATTGTCTAAAAATATGTCTCATTCTGCACTTACAGTTACCTTCTCTCTGCCAAATGCCAATGCCTATGCATCATCATCTATCTTTTGAAGTCATACCAGGTCATTGCATTGATTAGAGTTCTTAAGTCTTTCAAAGTTATTTTCTTTTATAACATTATATTCATTAAGTAAATTGTTCTGATTGTTCCCACTTTATTCTGCTTCCATTCATACAAGTCTTCCCAGGTTTCTCTGAATCTATTCTCCATCATTTCTTCCAGATGTAATAGGGATTTGGAAACTGATGGGTATCTTGAGGCTGTCTTTTAAAGGTAGAAACATTCTTCTCTTAGCCCAAGAGAGATTGGGGGATATTGAGCTAAAGGGAAGAATTGAGAAAAATTCTGGAGGTAATACAGAGACATGCACAGTCTAGGATACAGACTAAGAGGAAGGAATGAGTGCCTCGAGAGTAAAAGTTTTAAGCAGCAAAAATGAGGGTCAGCTTCTCCAGTCCTTCCTAACACTCAATGAACTCAGTCAGAAAGAAGAGGCAGTACAGGGCCAACAGGAGAAATGGAAAGAAGGGCCATTGACCTCCTCTGTAGGCATCTCAGAGTCAAAAACCAGAGCCAAAGCGACTTGTGCTACATATCAACTCAAAAATTGTGTGAAGTTCCAATAAAAAAGGTCTTCTCTTCCCTCAACTTTCCTTCCTCATGCATCTCTCTAATAACATGCAAAAATAAGTAGAAATTTAAATCAAGGTAGAGAGATAAAACTCTGTCTGAAGTTTAGGAATTTTTCTGTGGTATTTGAGCTGTTGTGATTTTCCTATCCTATTTTTCATCTAATATAAATTCCATAAGGAAGCAGAGGAGAAGACAACATAGACCATTCTAATGTCTCTTGGCTAAAGATTGAATGGTTTTATCAAATTGGGTCTAATTAAATCTTCAAGGAAAGAGTGGGTAAAGAGAAGAGGGTAATGATGAGTCTTTATCTGCTGGCCAACTGCATCCTCTAAAGTGGTGCCCATGACTGGTTCCAGTGTTCAAAGAGTAATACTATTACATTATATTTATATACTATAATTCATCCATTCCCCAACTGATGGCCAATCCTTTGGATTCCAGTACTTTGCTGCCATAACTATTCTTATACTCAAGAATACTTTCCTTCCCACCAAAGGCATGGTTAGTTGATAGTGTATTGGTACTTGGACTTGAGTCAGGAAGGTCTGAGTTCAAATCCAGTCTCAGATACTTACTAGCAGTGTGGCCCTGGGCAAATTAGCTAACATTCGTATGACTCAGTTTCTTCAATAGAAAATGGAGATAATAATAGTAACATCTATCTCCCAGAGTTGTGATGATCAAATGAGATAATTTTTGCAAAGTTCTTAACACAGTACTTAGCACATAGTAGACAATAAATTCCTGTTTCCTTCCTCCCTCCTTCCCTCTCCTTCCTTCCTTTCTTTCTTCTATCCCTTCCTTGCTTCCTTTCTTCCTGCCTTCATTTGTCATCAGCCTCTTTGGAATAAATGCCTGGCAGTGGTATCATTGGGCCAAAGGGTTGTACAATTGGAAACTTTGGGAGTTTGGTTCCAACTTGCTTTCCATAATAGTTGAACTGATCGATGTGTATGACCTTTCACAATTGCCATTCTTCCTTTTCTGTCATCCTTTCCAAATTGATAGATATGAGATAGAAGTTGAGAGTTATTTTACTTTTCATTTTTCTTATGGCAGTTTGAAGTATTTTTTCATATGATTATGAATAATTTGCATTTCTTATTTTGATAGCTACCTAATCAAATCCTTTGACTTTCTGTTTGGGAAAGGCTCTTATTCTTATGTTTGTATAAATTATTTCTATATCTTAGATATAACAACATTAACAGTGAAATTTGCTAAACATAGTTTTCCCCCAGTTCACTGTTTCTCTTATAATTCCAACTGCATTGATTTTGTTTGTTTAAAACCATTTCAATTTGAACCAATCAATGTTGTACATTTTATCTTTCGTGGCAATTTTTATCTATTGGTCAAAAATTGTACCTCTATCCACATTGTGAAAATTATATCCCTATGATCTCATCTGATTTGTTTATTATCAACTTGTACATAAAGGCCAGGTATCTATTTAAAATTTATGAATTATGGTATTAAATATTGGTTTAAGCATGATTCTTGACAAATCACAATTTTTAAAGTGTCATTTTTTTTTAAGCAATTGGGGTTAAGTAACTTGTTCAAGGTTACTCGGCCAGTTATTTCTGGGTGTGGTGCTGAGTGTCTGAGCCCAGGATTCGATCTCCAGGTCATCTCAACACTGGAGCCAGTGCTCTTACTCACTGAGCCACTTGGCCACCCGTAAAGTTCCAATTTTTGTTAAATATTGAATCCTTGTTCAAGGAGTTCAATTATTTACGGGTGTTGACTACCTAAGGGGAAGTTAAGTGGTACAGTGGAGTAAGTGCCAGGCCTGAAGTCAGGAAGATTCATCTTCCTCAGTTCAAATCTGGTCTCAGACGCTTACTAGCTGTGTGACTCTGGGTAAATTACTTAACTCCGTTTGCCTCAGTTTCCTAAGCTGTAAAATGGGCTGGAGAAGGAAATGGCAAATGACTCCAGTATCTTTGCCAAGAAAACTCCAAATGAGGTTATGAAAAGTTGGACATGACCGAAAATGACTGAACAATAAAAACAACTTGAATACCTAATTTGTTCCTTGGGTCAATTTTTCAATTTTTTAAAACCATTTTCAAATTGTTTTGATAATTACTATTTTATTGGGAGTTGGGTGGAGGTTGTGAAGAATGGGGCTCTTTTTCAAGAAGGTAGTTTGCCTTTTTACTTGCATTAGACACAGAAAAACTTCCTTAAATTGCTGAATAGAGTAGAATTTTTATATGTTCAAGTGCTTAAAGAAAGTCTAAAGGACATATGTCCAACAGGGTGCTTATCTATAAGTTACTAGTTATTCAAACTTTCCATGATCTTGCTTATATGTAACAGCTGCATTTTTGCTTTTAATCAGTCATCCCTAATGGTCTCTACAACAACCCTGTGAGACAAAAACTACAGGTATTATCAACCCTGTTTTACAGATGAGGATTCTGACACTCAGAAAGATGCAGTAACTCTCCACTTTCATGCAACCAGTAAGTTTTAGAGTAGGGCTTCACAGCTCTCAAACTTTGCACTTTCTCCACTAGGTCATGCTGATGGCTGAAAAAACCACTCCTGGGGCAGAAAAGCAGAAATTGTCAAGGCTGTATCATATACATTTTTTTCTTTCTTCTAAAGACTCCATAACATACCTTACATTTCCTAATAGCAAAATTCTTTACCATGCATAGGTGCATACATGTATTAGGGGACTCTTGCTTATAACGGCTCATTCTGAAAGAGTTGAGAGAATATTGGCAATTAGGTTCCCACCTGTTGGGAATGTTATAGATGAGACTTCTGCTTAGGGACAGACCTCAGGGGAGTCCCTTCCAACTCTGAGATTCTGTGATTGTATGAAGCTCTTCTCAGACTTTGGCTTGAAAAGCAAGGAAGAGCTTTGTAAGACTTTGAGCATTACAGGACCAAGAGACTTTGAGAGTCTAAGTACTATTCATTCTGAACAAGGAAGGAGTCTTGCAATTTTCCCCATAACTATGGATAACATTACTGTATTACCTATTATCTACAACTTATGGATTCTATTTCGGTCATTTTAGCATCCCAATGTTAGGACTTAGACTGTGGGAGAGAATAACCTATCTCATGGCCTTCTGCCTCTGAAATCCCCAACTTCCTGCAGAGTTCTGCACTGGGAATAAAAATCTGTCAGAAATATTTGGAAAATCTATGAAGGTCTTGACAGGGTGGAAGAGAAAGAAAGGGAGGAGAAAGTCTCTTGAGTAGGCATGATTTTTACCCTGACACAGAGATAAGCTGTTATAAGCCTCTTGTACTCACTGTATGCTCAGTGAATGACACAAACATGTGAAGATTTATACACTTTGGTGGGATAGAAATCCATCAGGAAAAAAAAAAATACTACTCAATGTGGAGAGTGATGGTGGGAAAATCCTGAGTGTGCATTTTTTCCCTACTAACTTGATGTGTGTGTGTGTGTGTGTGTGTGTGAGAGAGAGAGAGAGAGAGAGA
>NW_027187281.1:1300491-1329135 GCF_028583685.1 Petaurus breviceps papuanus | reverse complement strand
GAGAGAGAGAGAGAGAGAGAGAGAGAGAGAAGGGGGTGGGGAGAAGGAGAGAGACACAGACATAGACAAACCAGACAGTCAGAGACACTGAGTCAGAGACAGAGATACAGAGAGAGACAGAGAGAATAAAAGAAAAGAAGGGGATAGGGGAAGATGGAGAGAGAAAGAGAGAGAGCAGAAGAGCACACTTAAGCATATGTGTAGGAACAGGAGAACTTGACAGTGCCTTGGCATCCAAATTGATTAAACTTTAGAGGATATTTTATTTCACATTTTGCTAGTTGGCAGATCTATCCCAATTTAAAAAAATCTTTTATTTATATATTTTATCTTTATATCACCTAAATTTCTCAATATATCCTTTCCCCTCTCCCTCCCAGAGAGCCATCCATTAAAACAAAGAATGAAAAAGCGTGTGTGTGTGGTGGGGGGGGGGGGACAATTCAGCAAAACTAAAAAAATATATTAAAAAAGTATGAGACAATATGCAGCATTCTATGCCCATGGTCTCCACTTCTGAAAGAGAAGTGGGGAGGTGCCTCATAATATCTCTTCTTTGGCTGTCTTACTGTTACTTTTCCTCTTGTAATCTTGTTCTCTTACAACCTGAGAGATAGATTAACCTTCAGGTCACTTATAAGATCTTGACCAAGTCCTAACCCCACTCCCTCTCCTCTATAAAGAAAAAAAGGATTGCACAAAAGGGATTGCTTTCCCACACTTCAATCTCTCTCCCAACAATATTGAATAATTTAATTTGGCATTTTTACTCCTTTCTCGGGTATGGGTAAGCTACAGCCAGGACTCTTCGAGGTTCTGGTTTTGAAAAATGAATGCATCAAAGAAATATGTTGGGAGAACTAAACAAATGCTGGTCCCCCTCCTGAAAAATGATAGGCGCTTAATCCTTGTGTTCTGCAGCAAACCTTATTATAAGATACGTCCTGAGGTATGTGTGCCAAATACTCTCTATCAAAATAACTTCCCAAATTCTAACACTTGAGAAGAATGTCTCAGAAGAAGCTAGGACCAGATGTTTCATGACATAAACATAAACAGCACACAGGAACATGCTTATGTATTTTCTCATCCACCCCACCACCCCCACTCCCACTCTCCCCACCCCTCACCCCTTCCTTAGTCTGAGAAGTCAAACCCAGAGGACTAGAAAAGGTTATGCCAACATTTTATAGAAAATGCTCAGCTTCCAGTGATGCCTAAAGATGGAAAACTAAACACAGTTTTAGAGGCAGTCTGGGTGAGTGGGTGGCCCCCTGGGGACATAGGATGTCTTTTCTTGGGGTATCTTTCAGCTGCACTTATTTATATGACAACTGCATTGTCTCCAGCGTGATTCTGTAGCAGAAAGTGGGTTGAAAAGACAAAACCACAAAAATGCAAGGAAAAAAATGTCTTTCAGTATTTCCCATATTCATTTGAACTAAAATTAGTTCAGCAGATCCAGTAGCATTAAGAGTTAGGCTCATAGTATTGAGAGTGGAGGAGACTTTTGAGACCACTGAGTCTGACCCCTTCATGTTGCAAATGAAGAAACTGATGTTGAAGAAGTGATTTACCTAAGGACATACATGTAGGAAATAAAAGAAGCATGATTGAAACTCAGGTCTTCTGATGCTGAATCAGTATATTTCCCATGTAACTTTCTGGTCATTGCTTCATGTTCTCCTGGAAAAGACTGTCTTAGTGAGTTTCTGTTTGAGATCTGTGTCCTAGAAATAACTTAAGTTAGTGATTGACTGCAGGGGTTCTTGGGGATGGTAAAATTCACTCCCTGACTGTCTTCCTCAAGTGAATAATCTGGACTTGTCTAGCACCCTTTTTATACCAAACAACTTTGATTCACTGGAATTTGGAGAGTGGTCCACAGGGTATTAGGTGAATGTGCTTTTAGCTGACTCAGTGTGAAGGCAGAAAAGTATTTTTGTTTCAGCCCTTACTGAAAATTTTTCTGAGACCTTTCAGTTCTCTTTCCTCAACTAGTAAATAAAATATGAATAGTGAATATAATTGAATCTTTGTTTGGTGACCAAGGGTTTCTCAGGGTCCCTGCCACTATTCTGAAGTTCAGTGGTTATTGTGCAACACTCTTGTTGAAAATGCAGAAGGGGTAGGTGGTTGGACTGAATGGGTGTTGGTTCCAGGGCCACTCCCTGCAGGTTGGCTTTCTGACAGAAGTTTGTTTAACTCTTTCTTCTAAAAGTGGAGGGCAGCAACACATTCTCATTTGTGCTTTGGGATCAGTGGGGATCATCTATAAGGTCCTGGAATGGGCTAAAGTCATAGAACGACTGCATCATAGGACAGAACTGAAAGAGACCTCAGAGGCCATCTAGTTGAACCTCCTTGGTTTACAGATGAAAAACTGAAGTGCAGTGACTTGGCCAAGGTCACATTGGTAGTAAGCATCAGAGGTGGGCTTTGAACTCAGGTCCTCTACCCAAATCTAGCACTCTTTCCAGTGTCTCAAAAAGTCAGTGATTAAGCCCATGGGAGCTAATGAGGTCACCAAGAAAGAGAAAGTGGAGGGAGTAGAGAAGAGGGCCCAGGACAGAGGACATTCACAGTTATAGAGTGGAATGTAGATAAAGAGCCAGCCAAGGAGACTGGAGTAAGCAGTCACATAAAAGGAGAATAAGGAGAAAACAGCTTCATAAAAACCCAGAGAGGAGAGGTTGTCCGAGAGAAGAGGGGAGTTAGCAGTGTAACCCTATGAACTCAAAGGGTGATATTCCTGCTTTATGTGATGGAGAGTCATGTATAATACCATGCGCCAGGACAGAAATTCAGGGGTCTAATGGGCCTTTAGAAAGAATTAAGGCACAGCCACAGATATCATCTAAATATAACTGGGTTGGTTCACCTAGTTTAATGACCCTGGCTCCTGAAAGATATAGACCTAGACACACACACATACATATACATACATGTATGTGTGTATATTGTGTGTACTTGTATGCACACATATATGTATATATGCGTATATCTTAAACTATATTTCTATATCTATATATACACATACACATATCTTAATGCCAGATGCATGCTGGCCTGGTTCTATGGAACACCAGTTATTATTAAACATCTGAGTCGGAGTAAGAGACTATAGTTTCTTAACAGCCAGACTTGATTGTGTGGACAGCACCCATAGGAATCTCCAGGAATATTAGTGTAGTAGTATTAAGAGTTCCTTTCACTATCCCCTGCCCACCACCTCCCTCCCCCAAAAGCTTCTTAAAATTGAAGGTGAGTCAAGAGAAGGAGGGGCCTTTCAATGAAGATTTATTAGACAAAGCAACGTTTCCATTTCTTGTTCCCAATAAGTAAGACATGTAGGTGACAAAATGGATAAAATGCTGGACTTAGGAAGACTTTAGTTCCAACCTTGCCTAGGATGTAATATCTGTGTTACCCTGAATGGTTGTAAGTCTCATTTTCCTCATTTGTAAAATGAAGATTTCATTTCCCAGGGCTACTGGGAGGCTCAACCAGGATAACATATCACTCTGCAAACCTTAAAGCACTATATAATGCTAGTTACTATATATGTAAAAAGGAGCTTTAATGACCACATTTTTGCCTTTCTTTACAACCTGAGTGCTTGGCACAGTAAGTGCTTAGTCAATATTTATTGACTGACTGACTGGGGACTCTAGAGTCTCGAACCAAGGTCTAAGGGCCCTAGAGCTAGTTACTCTCTTGTCTTTACATTAATTTGTCTCTACGCTGGAGTTCGTGTCTCCCATGCTTGGAAGGCTCTCCTTCCTCATTTTCATCCCATGCCCTGGCTTCCTTCAAGTTCTAGCTAAACCCCCACATTCTGTAGGAAGGCTTTCTCAAACCCTTTAATGTTAGTGTCTTACCTTTGTCAATAATCTCTGATCTATCCCAGAGATATCTTATTTGTATATAGTTGCTTTGATGTTATCTTAGACTGTGAACTCCTTGACAGCAGGGACTTGTCCATTGCCTTTCTCTGTATCTCTAGTGCTTAGCACAAAGCTTGGCACATAGGGGCACTTAATGAATGCTTGTTGACTGACTGGCTTATTGCCCCTAGCCTCTCCTTTCCCCATCAGCTGTGGACCAGAAAGAAGCTGGAAACTATAATCCAGAAAGGCAACTGCAAGTTCCTTGCTGCCTGGCACCTTTTTTTTTTTTAAGCAATCGGGGTTAAGTAACTTGCTCAAGGTTACACGGCCAGTTATTTCTGGGTGTGGTGCTAAGTATCTGAGCCCAGATTTGATCCCCAGGTCATCCTGACACTGGAGCTGGTGCTCTTACTCACTGAGCCACCTGGCCGCCCCCCTGACTGGCACCTTTATGCAAATCCATGCACTGTGGGCTCAGTGGCTTCTTTGGATAGGAACCCTACAAGCTGTATTATCTAGAGTGCCAACAAACCCTCACAGGTTCGGCATAGTTGTGTAATGGCTTCTGGTGGGTGGGCATTTTCACTCCCCACAGGATGAGAGATATTTTCTCCTGGCCACTATTGGATGGAGTCCATCCTAGACAGAGAATGCAGTGGCAGAATAAACACCTTAAACATCTGGGAAAGGCTGAATAGTCCAGTGGTTTGGTCCTTAGCTGAGATCTTGGAGAGTCTCCATGGAAAGCCAGTTTTGGTCAATGTCATGCTTTTGAGATCCTTTCAGTTTCCTTTGAGGTCAAGTGAGGATAAACTTACTCTGCTATTTTTGCTGGGTTTCTCATCCCTACTCTGAAAATACAGGCAAAAGGGCCTCTAAAATGGCAGACAAAACAAACTGCAGAAAACCAAGATGCCAGAGTCCCAATTTCCTCCTTACTTTCAGGAGGGGGTGAAGGATGCACACCTCTAGGCACCAGGAGGAGAAAACTCTCTTCCTTTACTTCTCTCTATTTTCCTGGATTTTCCAACAGAGTCAACAGGTTCTATAAATGCCATCAAAGTGCTCTGTCTTCTTCATATCAAACATATATGGAGAGGGAATGGCAAGAGCTGATGGGAAGAATGTCTTGTAGTGTAGGTCCTAGGGTTGATTGACTCAATCAATAAACATTTATTAAGCACTTACTATATGTCAGACACTGTGCTAAGCACTAGGGGGTACAAAACAAGGCAAAAAATGATAGGACAACCCTGCCCTCAAGTAGCTTACAATTTAACACTGAAGACAACAAACAAACATAAAAGCAGGATTTATACAGGGTAAATAGGAAATAATTAACATTAGATTTAAGAGGATTTGGGAAAGACTCCCTCTTGAAGATGAGATTTTAGTTGGGACTTGAAGGCAGGGAAGCCAGGAGGTGGGATTGAGAAAGGAGACCACTCTAGGCATAGGAGACAGCCAGAGAAAATGCCCAGAGCTGGAAAATAAAGTGTCTTGTTCATGGAACACAAACGAAGTTAATGAAACTTGGGTTTCATACTTGAGTACATGATGGGGAATAAAGTGTAACAACAGTGGAAAGTTAGAAGAGAGGTAGTTACCAAGGGCTTTCTAAACAGAGGATTTTGTATTTGATCCTGGAGACAATAGGGAGCCATTTGAATTTATTGGGGGAGAAGGAGTTGGCATGTTTGGACATGTGCTTCATGAAAATTATATTAGTGACTGAATAAAAGATGGATTGGAGTGGGGAGAGACTAGAGGCAGGCACATCCACCAGCAGGCTTTTGCAATAATTCAGGCATGAGGTGATTAAGGTCCTTCACCAAAATTGTGGCAGTGTCAAAGAAAAGAAGGGCATATATTCAGGAAATGTTGCAAAGATAAAATCAACAGGCTTTGGCAACAGATTAGATATGGTGTAGTGCAATTGCAATATTCACAGCACCCACAGTCACTATAAATATACCTGCATGGTGCTCAATCACAAAATATAACAGACTTTCCATATAGAAGACAGAAGTAAAACATTTATTCAGACACTAGAAAACCGAATCCCAAACCAGTAAGGCAGATTCCTTCATAGTAGAAAAGAAGTTAATAAGCCATAATAGCACAGAGAGCCACAGCATCCTTTAGCCTTCTCACAAACCAACACAAGACCAATATTTACTCACAAGCCTATCTGTCTCCCTCAGAAATATCCTCTCCTCCCAGCCATCTAGCTAGCTCTGACTCTCAGCTTCCTGTGGGCTCTGCTCCACCCTTCAGCAAATTCCTCCCACCACAGGCTCCATGTGATTGCATTTAGCCTATTAGGGGGCAGACTATATTATCAAAGCTGGGAAGATCTTCAAATTCCCTTAGGCTTATTAAGGGTCAGGGAAGATCTTCAAATTCTAATTACCATTACATATGATACAGTAAGAGATAGTGAAGACTGGAGGATGACTCCTAGATGGTGAGCCTGAGGGATGAGAAAGATTGTGTCGCCATCTCCAATAAAGGGAAAATAGGCGGGAGTATGGTTTCAGGAAAGATAATGAGCTCCTTTTTGGACATGTTGAGTTTAAGATGTTTACTGCTGGTGTCTGAAAGGCAGCTGGAGATGTAAGATTGGAGATCAGCAGAGAGGGTGAGGCAGGATAGGTATATTTGAGAATTTTCAGTATGGATGGTAAATAAATCCATGGGAGCTGATGAAATCACCAAGTGAAATAGTACAGAGGAAGAAGAGAAGAGGACCCAGGATCAAAATTGGTAGGATGCCTATAGTTGTAGGAGGTCATGAGGATGAGGATCCATTGAAAGAGACTGAGGAGTGGTGAATCTAGGAGATTCTACATCTAGTGAGATCTAGGAGAGAGTGGTGACTCAAAACTCTAGAGAGAAGTATAAGAAGGAAGAGAGAGTGATCAATATTGTCAAAGACTGCAGGGAGGTAGAAGAGAATTAGGATCGAGAAAAAGCCATTGGATTTGACAACAAAGAGAGCCTTGGTAACTTTGAAGAGAGCAATTTTGGTGGAATGATAAGGTAAAAATCAAATTATGAGGGGTTAAAAAGAGAATGAAAAGAAAGAAAGTGGAGACACCTATCGTAGATAGCCTTTTCAAGGAATTAAGCTACAAAGGGTAAGATGACAGTGGGAATGGAAGGAGCAAGTGAAGATTTTTTGCAGGATGGGGGAGACATGGGCATGTTTGTAAGTAGTAGGTAATGAGCCAATAGACAGAGAAAGAATGACAATAAGTGACAGAGTAGTTGTCCTTTGTTCTCAAAAAGGGCCAATGACATCATGAGGGTCATATCTTAATTTGGACTTGAATTGGATTTAAATGAGGCAGAGCTGTGCAAAGCCATCAGAGGGAAGAGTCTGTTAGAGAAGACTGGAAAGAATGAGATTGCCTGAGCAGTTAGAGGAGTGAGCCTTGGTAAAGAGTAAGGCTACTTCATCATGTGAGACAGGGGTGAAGAAGGAAATAGTGACAGAGGCATACGAGTCATATGAGATGGGAAAGAGGGGAGAAAAGGGAGCTCATGGAAAATGGTCTCAGCTTTTTCTATAAGATGTGAGTCAAATTTCTCAGTTGAGAGGGTGAGAGAATGGGGAACAATGGGAGGTTTGAAGAAGAGAGATGAAAAGTTTTGGAAGAGTGTCTGTAGAAAGTAAAGTAGCAAGTTGATAAGGTGGGTAAAAAAGGATTTCTTAGCAGCAGTGAGGGCCCCATTGAGGTTGTGTAAAATAAATTTGTCATCTACCCAGTTGGAACAGTTGCATGATATTCTCCACTTACATTCAGTAGCATGTTTCTAGGAGCCAAGGCAGTGAATGGTGGAAGCGATCCAAGGCTGAGGCTTGGCAGGGCATAATTGGTGATATGATTAGGAGTCTAGGCTTCAAGAGAGAAGGACAGTTTAGGGTTGGATTGGTTCATCAAGGGGTCAAGATGGCAAATAGAGGATAGAGTGGCTAACACAGGGGAGATGGCCTGGGAGAGAATTAAGAGGTCCAGGAATTCGAAAACATGGTATAGATGAAAAGTAGGGTTTTGTAAGAGAAAGTGGAGGGAAAGGTGGAAAGTCAATAGATCATGGTCAGATAAGGAGATGTTGAAATTCTAGAATAAAAAGGTCATACATTACTGGGTGTTGGTGAGATCAAGGCTATGACCATCGTTGTATGTGGCTGAGGTGGGGTGGAGGAGTAGTCATCAGAAGTGAGTAGGTTGAGGAAATGAGCGGATAAGGTATTTGAGGGAGAATTTCTTGTGGCCCATGTAACTGACCCTACAGCGAAGTGACCCAGGTGACATTGCAGATATACTCACTTTGGGGATTAAACCTTGAGGAAAGATGACCTAGTGTTAATAGCAGTGAATTGAGAGTCAGCGACCCTGGGTTTGGGACCCAAACCTGTCACTTATGAACTGTGTGACCTTACACAAGTCACTCCACTGTTTCTTCATCGGTAAAACAGAGGTAACAACAGTTAAACTCCCTACATCACAGAGTTCTTGGGGGGATGAAATGAAATAATAGATAGGAAATACTTTGTAAACCCTGAAGAACTATGTAAATATAAATTGCTACTCTCATTATTTTTTATTCTCTTTCTAAGTGAACCCGACATTTGGAGACAGAGGATAGTAAGAGGGAAAATGCAATTCCATAATCCAATGTGCGCTTTAGTAAGGAAAACCAAGTGTTCTGCTCAGAGAAAGAGAGGGGAGCTTTTGGATGTCTGGGGTAGTGTTCTGAGAACTGTTTCTTCCCAAAGTAAATAAGAGGGCCATCCCTCAGGTATGTGGAATTGTATAATTTACAGCTCATTAGATAGTCTGCTTTTCCATTCACTTTTGTTTGCTACCCAAACAAAATCACTACACTTCTATAAACTGTTTCCCAGACCATGTCACTCAGAGAACAGAGCAGTCAGTGTAGTCAGAGCATCTCTGACAGACAGAAGGAATATGTTACTCTAAGTAGTCCTAAAAAGAGAAAAACAGTGCAGGTTGCTGGGGAGACTGACATCAGTTGCTGGTACAACACCAGATAGGGATGATTTTGAGTTTTTTCTCCTCTATGCTAATAAATAAGAGGAAAAGAGGAAGGAAAAATAAATGAAGGGGCCTGGATAATCTACACACAGTATAATTCAGGGAACAGCATCCCACACCCTAAGCTTGAACAGATTGGGGCCAATTTTAGGACTACCTGATTAAATTCATTCTCTTTGACTCATAAATTGACTCATAAATTCTCTTTAACCCTACACAGATTTCCTTTTGGAAACCTCCTTCTATAGCTTGTATCTGGTTCATATCTAGATCCTCCCATATGTGGGTTAAATAGTCCCTGAATTCTCTATAAATATAATAAAATGTATGTAAAGTAAGGAAAGCTTTTGGTGTTGGTGATGGTGGTTTGTCCTTTGTTCTCAAAGAGGACCAATGTCATCATGAGGGTGATATCTCAACTTGCACTTGAATTGGATTTAAGGGAGGCAGAGCTGTGCGAAGTCATCAGCTTCACTCTTTCCTCTAGAGACGTTGGAGTCCAGTGGCAGGATTGGCAATGGCCCAGGATACAGGGGGTGACCTTGGCCTTTGTAAATTAAGATCTTTCTCAGATCTCAGTTTGCTTGAGGTAATGGTCATTCAATGACTAAAGGCTAGGTAAGAATTGAGACAAAGAATTGGCCTAGTTTGCCATCACAAAAAGTACCAACCCAGGAGGGAAAGACCCTCAGAATTTCTGACCAGAACAGAAAACAGTCACTATTTACACTTATTCTAAGCTATCGAAACCATTTGGGGGGAGAGAAATCAATGTCATCAATGATCATGGTGCAGGGATGGTCTGTGGGAATAGAATAATGTTTTTGAACCAGCAGATTTCACAAAAGGATAGGTTTGGATTCTACCTGCAGAAAATTGTTTTTTAAATGGCACAAAGGATTCATAGTAGCCAACAGTCAATATTTCATTTCCTCTCCAGGGAACTCCACTTCCTCCCACTCTTCCTTGTCATCCCAGATTCTATATAGTCTTCCATATCCTCAGTACAGCTCTGTGGCTTGAAAATAAACTCAGATGGGGGCAGCTAGGTGGCACAGTGAATAGAGCACTGGCCCTGGAGTCAGGAGGACCTGAGTTCAGATCTGGCCTCAGAAACAACACAAAAACCAGCTGTGTGACCTTGGGCAAGTCACTCAACCCCAACTGCCCTACTTTCCCCCTTCCAAAAAAAAAAAGTTGATCTACACTAAGTCAAAAGAATCAAGCAGGCAATGTCCATTCCATTCCCTTCACATTCCATCAAAGCCCAAAACAAGGGCTCTTTTCCCTTTAGGCTGATCAAGAAACTGCCCTGATGAATGGATGATATGGCCTTAAAGGAGCAATCTTCTTTCTAAGAGTTTCTGATGGGGATGAAAGAAAACACCTTTAATGAAAATGCTGGCAACTTCAGATACTGAAGGCAGCTATCTTGCCACTAGAAAGTCAATGCTTCTAACTCACTCATTCTCCTCTCAGAGGAGGACTGTGCACCATCACCAGCTACCTGCTTGGTGGATTCATTTCTATTCATTTATATATTCTTGGCCATCAAGATGAGCAGAATCCATTCAGTCCAGTGGTGCTCATTGGTCACAGGGTGAGAATTTCATATTTAGGATATCAACAGCTAAGTTAATGTTTGTACAACTTAAAAACTGAAATTTCTGATTCTTAGAACTCTTTGCCACTATACACTGCTATTGTCCCTGCAGAAGGCAAAAAGGACAATACTGAGAACTGAGGGATAGTTTATATTTTTCTTTATTTCACATGCTGCCATAGTCAAATAAGTTATCGCTAGTAACCAGTGGAATACAGTTTGTCTGGAAAAGAAAAAGATCCAGGATGAAAGTTCTTAAGATCATGTCATATGAGGATCACCTGAAGGAATTGTGAAATTTAGCCCTAAGAAAAATATCAGGGGAAATATAGCAGCTGTTGACAAGTAAATGAAAGGGAGGTATTTTTTATAGTAAGGAGGAGAGATTAGACTGAAGAGGGCAGAGTCTGGAACAGTGGGTAGAACATCAAAGGAAACTTCATAATAATTCATTATCTAAAAGTAGAATGGTGTCTTTACACAGACCCAAGAGGCAGGTGGTACAGTGGATAGAACATTGGACCTGGAGTCAGGAAAACCTGAGATCAAATCTGGCTTCATAAACATAATAGTTGTGTGATCCTGGATAAGTCATTTAACCTTAGTTTCTTTATCTGCAAAATGGGGGTAATAATAGTACTTACCTCACAGGGTTGTTGGTAGGATGAAATTGGATTATATTTGTAAAATGTTTCACAAATCTTAAAGTACTACATAAATGCTAACTATATCAAGAAGGTTTGGTTTAGTTTAAAGAATCATGGAGCTCACAAAAAGTAAAGCAAGTTAGTTTTATTCAGGGGAAATACTCCCTGTATTTCTCACAAAATGTAGGTAAAGGAAAGCAAGGGAAATAGGACCGTTGGGTCCCTAGGTGGAATTGGGTGCTTCATGGAGGAAGGCAGGGCTGGAGGAAATGGGGCACCAGAGGGAATGGGGCATCCTCTCCCCAACCAGTAAAGTCTGGTAGGTTTTGATAGAGTTCTTATCTGGGTCTAGCAGGAACAGGCATTAGAGGAAGGGAGGAGGGGCCTGGCCTGGGGACTAGTGCTGATTCATGCTAATGGAGGGGGTCAAGGAGAGATGTACTCCTAGGGGAAGAAGGTTAGATGATACTCAGATTCTCACCCAAAGGCAAATGGGCTTTAGTCGATTACTGCTGATCTTAAACTGAAAGGCTGACTCAGTTTTTGTTTTGTTTTGTTTTTGTTTTTAAACCTCCTGGGTGTGTCTTTATTTGAACACTACAGGAAAACGATTGTGTTTCTTACAGATTCGCACCATGGAAAGGTCATGAGTTCCCCTTCATTGAAGAGTTTCAAGCAAACTCAGGATAATCATTTGTCAAGTTTGCTGTAGAGAGAAATCTTGTTTAGTTATGGGGACGGTGGGGGTGAGGTATTAGAAGGCCTCAGAGGTGCCTTCCACCTCTGGGTTTCTGTCATTCTATGGGGAGTTTACCATTGAGAAGGTCCTCCTTTGAATTCTCCCCTTATTCTTCTTCATGCTCTGAGTGAGAACTCCATGTCATCCTTGGATTTAGGCATCATCTAAGTAAATACATTTGTGGTCACAGTAGTATTTAAGAGAATTTCCACAGTGGTCTATCATGGGAAATTCCCTTTCCTCAGTAATAAGGAAGCCCTGGGAAACCCAATCCTCTTTTAAAACATTATTATGGAGGAGAAGATATTATTACAGAGTGTCATTGAAAAGATCTGAGAGGGTTATGTTTTGGGGGAGCTAATTTTTAGAATAGTGATAGGATGGAAAAGTAAATAAGGCTGACTTATTTTTATCTTACATCTCACATACAGAGGCCAAAAGAAAAAAATATTCATGAGACATTTGGTCTTCTTGGACTGTAGTGTATGTGAGAAGCATTTGTAAAAACAATGCCTCAAAAATAATTATGAGTCCTGAACTTAGACCTTCTGTGGAGGTTTGGGAGGGAGAGCAGTTCTAGTAAGAATTCAATAAAATTCTATGAATGAAATAAATATAAATTTCAATATTAGGTGAATCAATGCAAAGGTAAGCAAGAGAGATAGTGAAAATGCTGGAAAATATTGTTCAGGATTAAGAAATAAGAGAGGTAAAATACTCAGACGGCAGGTAGGTGATACAGTGGATAGAGTGCCCAGTCTAGATTCAAGATCGACCTGAGGGACAGCTAGGTGGCACAGTGAATAGAGCACCAACCTTGGAGTCAGGAGGACCTGAGTTCAAATCTGACTTCAGCCACTTAATGCTTCTTAGCAGTGTGACCTTGGGCAAGTCACTTAACTCCAATAGCCCTGCTCTCCCCCCTCCAAAAAGCAAAAAAACCCAAATAAATAAAAATAAAAATAAATAAATAAAATAAAAAATAAAAGATAGACCTGAGTTCAGATCCAGCCTCAGACACTAAATAACTGTGTACCCTTGGGCAAGTCACTTAAATTCTGTTTGCCTTAGTTTTCTCATCTGTAAATGGGGATAATAATAGCACCTGCCTCCTAGGCTTGTTGCGAGGATCAAATATGATAATTATTGTAAATAATTAATAAAATAAATTATAAATTAATAACCAGTACCTGACTCTATTTTTGTTATTATTGTTATTATGGAATTTTTGGAAGCTACAAGGTTACATATGAATACTTTCTTCCAGTAGAGAATTAGGGCCTTTAGAAACTAAACAGAGGAGCTTATATTTTATCCTAGAAGTAGTAGGAAAGACCTAGAATTGGTTAAGTAGGATAGTTACATGGTCAGATTTATGTTTAAAGAAAACTAATTTGGCAACAGCATATAGGATGGGCAGGAATGGTAAAGACACACTAGAAAATGGTATCACAGTCAGTATGCATTTATTAAGCGCCTACCATGTATCAGGCAGCATACTAAGCTCCTCACTGGGACATATGCTACCATCACACAAATAATTGAAAGAACAGAATACAAGGTCACATTATGCTCATTTTTGTTCTTAAGTCCCTAATCAAAGCAAATAGATCCTCATAAAAAATAATTTGATTTGGTAGAGAAATATTCTGCCTTAAAGGCTCTCTTCCAATGAGGTACCTCCCACACACGTCAAAACTTTATACACATTCTCTTAAAAGACACAATAGGGATACATTTGTAAATGACACTGGTTATTAATATCAAGCAAGGCTTAAAGTGGGGAAACATATGCTCCCCAAAGGTATTCTCAATTATTGAGGAGACCCAGCAGAGTCCAAATGGAAGAGGCAGTCCTAATGGATGATGAGGCCCTCCAGCTCTCCTTTGTAGTTAACATTGTACTGACCACAGAAAGTCCAGGAACACTGCAGAGCCTCCTAAATGAAATCCATAATCACTAAAAAGAGTTTGGTCTATAACTGCCCACATTGGAAAAACCAAACGGATAAAGAATGTCTTTTGTCTGAGTTATGGTGGACCACTTATAGAGCTGTCCATTTGTGTGAGGGGAACGGTGTGGAGGAACAGACCCTGAAAATGGAGAATGAGTTGAAAAATGACCTTGAGCTGAA
Source organism: Petaurus breviceps papuanus (assembly GCF_028583685.1). Taxonomy (NCBI): domain Eukaryota; kingdom Metazoa; phylum Chordata; class Mammalia; order Diprotodontia; family Petauridae; genus Petaurus; species Petaurus breviceps. The sequence continues at coordinate 1,315,055 of NW_027187281.1, read as the reverse complement.
CAAGAAGATAAAAGCAGGATAGATTGTCTTTTGGGAGATTGCAAAGTACTAAGATTCATCCTGAAAAAAAGCCCTGTCTTTGTAATATCAATGTTTTTCTGTCAAGTGTACAGCTGTGAGCCATGGTACAGTTTAGTTCAATTCCAAAGAACCAAAATTAAGGCTCACTCAAAGAGCATGTCATAAACAAAGGATTATGAAAGAAGAGCTTGGGTAAACTGGGTTATCAAAGAAATACACGATTTTAAAAGAAGATATATTGGTCATACGGCAAGAATGAAGAATGATAGATGGACAGCCTTCTGGAGATGTCATGAGGATGGCCCCCAGCACCTTGGAGGGGTCCTTGTGGTGGTTTTATGGGAGGAAACAGATAAGAATCTCTTAGAATGGGCAGAGATGTTTATTGTGACTTGCATATTTAGAGGTGAGATAGAGATGAGACCACAGATCCATTGGTCTATTCCAATTTGACCTCATACAAATTTGACCTCATACGTATCACTGACATTTGGTAGGATGAGACCCATGACTGAGATATGGCTCTTGAAGAAGACCTCCTTTTATTAAGATTTCTTGTTCAATTGACTTCTTCATTAAGGAATGATGGGGGACCTAAGTTCTCAAAGGCCAGGGAAGCACAAGTAAGAAAGTCTGAGTATGGACTTGACACCAGACTTTGCTTCTGTCACTCAACAACTTAGCTAAGTTAGGAGAGGTGCCTCAGTAAAATCTCTCCTCCTGCTGCCCCTACCATAATGATTTGTTTTCCTGTAGCAGCTCATAAAGGCCATTTACTAAGAGTGTGGGTATACTGGGACCTACACTGTCAGAGGAAGTGTCTACGCTGATGAAACCACAAATCCCCTAAGTATTGAAATATGAGATAAATCAACAACTTAAGCTATTTTCTCATAATGAAGATTCATGAAAATGGTGACTGAGGAGAATTTTCAAAGTCATAGAAAGCAAATATCAGTAAAAACTATCAAGTCTAGTCTGTCTGGTGGGCTATAACATAGGATTTTTTCATTATGGCTCAAATTTTAAACTACATCTTAAAGTCCTGTCTCTCTGTGATCCTTGGTGTTAGTTACTTAATGTGGAAACCAGATCTAAATGGGGCATTATCTCACTGGAACCTTTAAAACACTCTGTGTGTGTGGGGGGGGGCGCACCCATATTTTCTGGTTGAATTGAGAGCAAACTTCCTGACTAAATTTCAAAGGAACATATATCTATCTATCTATCTATATATATATATATTTTTTTTTTTAAAGTAGCATGGGTATAGTAGAATTTAGAATGAGGAGAACTGAGTTCAAATCTAGATAATGCTGTTTACTAAATATTTGTCTTTGAGAAAACCACTTTACTCTCTCTGGGCCTCAGTTTCCTCACTATGATTACACTAGATAACTCTAAGCTCTAACTCTTTTAGTCAATGTTCTTTTCTAATCTTGATAGAAAGAGAACTGGTCCAGGATTTTTGGAACACAATGTTATATTAAGGAGACAAAGTGAACCCAACCTTCGTACTCAGTCAGATTTCCTCTTTCTTTTTATCCTAAAGGAGAAATGATCTCAAGGGGGTAAGTAAGCAATACAGACTAGAAGTAGATGTTTTGGGATAAATAATATGCTGTAGTTGAGACAGTGTTATACAGACACTATCTAAGCATGTGTCTTAGCAAATAAATGATGTGGCAGAACAAGATTTTAACCACTGGGATACAATTTTACTTAATTTTCTGCTGTGTGCCCACCTGGTTTATACATTGTGAACCCAATATATTAAGAGGTGTTTTCCAGGAAAATGGGTCTGCTGACATTTGACTGTGACCAAAAAAAGTGGACTAACCACACTCTGAACTTAGAAATTCAACCATGCAGGCACTGCTTTCAACATAGGTTCTCATTCTGTTTTCTCCCTGTCACTAATCACAAACAATACAGAAAGAGGGAGGGAAATGCCACCAATCTAAAGATATGCAGTTTGCCAGTGTTTGCCTTTTATGGATTTAGCTGTCTGACTCAATATGGCAATGTTTCTTCCATTTACACAATTGAAGCATTTTAAAGCAATCTGAATCATTTTAAGCATTCACAATTTAAATACATTCCCTACTATCCAACCTAAGTTTTATCTTTCCCTCATTTTCTTTCTTGGCAGATTTTTTTCAGTTCCAGTTGGCAAGGTCTAGAAACAAATAGGCAATTAAAAAAATTCTTGCAGTGATTATAGGCTTCAAATCCTCATTTTGCAGATATTTAATTATTTAATTGTGAACATTTATAATATAGTATAATGAAAAAAATCAATAGTTGAACCCCAGAAATTCTGACAGTCTGGAACTTAACTATGCCCTTGCTTGATGGATTTACAACCTCAGGAAAAAGGGAGAAGTAAAAAATGCACTCCATAAAAAGGCCATGCAGTGTATAGTTTCCTGACACATAGACATGTTCTAGGAGGCTGCCTATATGGTATGTTGCTGCTTACATGATATGATTTGAGAATCAGAAAAAGTTTGCCTGCTCAAAATAACAATAATGAGAAAAATAACTCATACTTACATAGGTTTCCTCACAACTGCCCTGTGAGAGTAGATATTGCAAGTACTATTATTCCTGCTTTACAGATATGGTAATTATGGCCCAGAGAAGTAAATGGTCCCAAACCACTCAAATAAGAAATGATAAGGCAGTACTTGGAACCAGGACTGCTGACTGCTATTTCAATTGTCTCTTGTGGTTCTGAGGGGAATTAAATTAAATATTTCTTTTTAGGATTATAGGTTGGAGCTAACAAGACCTTAGAGGTCATTAAGTTCAATCACCTCATTTTCCAGATTAGAAAACTGAGGATCGATGAGGCAAATGGCCCAAGATCACAGAGATAGTAAGTAGCAGAGCTGGGATTCTAACACAGATCCTCTGGGTAAATATGGCTATTCTTCCACTGTACCATCATGCTACCCTTTGAGTATAAAAGACTTTGAACTGGAAAAGCTATAAAAATATGATTTACCATAATTTCATCACTGTGGTCCATATTAATGAATCTGCCTCAAGACAAAAAGTCTAGAGTTACTGTAATTTTGTTATTAATTGTGAGAGATGTCACCAGAAGTAAAGGCCTTAATGAAATAGCTCTTTAAAATGAGCATAAATTGATCCAAACATTTTGGAGAGCAATTTGGAAATATGCCCAAAGGGCTATAAAACTGTGCATACCGTTTGATCCAGCAATACCACTGCTAGGTCTATATCACAAAGACATCCAGAAAAAGGGAAAAGGACCTATTTGTACAAACATATTTATAGCAGCTCTTTTTGTGGGGGCTAAGAATTAGAAATCAAAATGATACCAATCAATTGGAAAATGACTAAACACACTATGATATATGATTGTAATAGAATATTATTATGGGTGGCTAGGTGGTACAGTGAATAGAGCACCAGCCCTGGAGTCAAGAGGACCTGAGTTCAAATCTGGCCTCAGACACTTAACACAATAAAGTAGTTGTGTGCCCTTGGGCAAGTCACTTAACTAAAATTGCCCTACCTTCCCCCATCCAAAAAGCAAATAATAATAATAGAATATTATTATGCTATAAGAAATAATAAACAGGATGATTTCAGAAAAACCTGGAAAGACTTACATGAAATGATATATAGCAAAGTGAACAGAACCAGGAGAACATTGTACACAGTAACAGCAATATTGTTCAATGAAGAACTATGAATGACTTAGCTATTCTCAGCAATACAACAATCTAAAACAATCCCAAAGAACTGTGATGAAACATACTATCCACCTTCAGAGAAAGAGCTAATATTGATTGAATATAGACTGAAGCATGTTATTTTCTACTTTCTTTCATTCATTTTTTTTCTTTTGAGTCTTCTTGTACAAAATGACCAATAAGGAAATGTTTTACATAACTTCACATGTATAATCTATATCTGATTGCTTACCATCTCATAGAGGTGGAGGGGAGGCGAAGGATAGAGGGATAGAATTTGGAACTCAAAACTTTAAATACAGGGGCGGCCAGGTAGCACAGTGAGTAAGAGCACCGGTTCCAGTGTCGGAGTGACCTGGGAATCAAATCAGCTCAGACACTCAGCACCACACCCAGAAATAACTGGCCGTATAACATTGAGCAAGTTACTTAACCCTGATTGCTTAAAAAAAAAAACTTTAAATACAAATGTTAAGAAATAAACTAATAAAATGGGCATGATTCAAATGCTGGCTTCCTATATAGACATTAAGGTGGATGACAGAGGACTTTGAGCATATAAGACATTATACACAAACAATGTCAAAAGTAATAAAATTAAATTTGTCTTGGAGATCTTTATACTAATGATGGCTGGCAGAAACAAATGAATCTTCACTGAAATATGATATTAAAATCTCAGAACTAGTGGAACAAAGAACCTCTCACTGAATGGCTTGAGAGTTGCTCCCATTTCTTTCCTAAGGAGGATGTGTGTGTGTGTGTGGGGTGGGGGTGGGGGGCGTGGTGTGAAGGAGAGGAAGGGCCATGGTCTGTAATGAACTCTGCTTTATGATGAAACAGATGAAGATCAATAGTACAGAACCACAGAAGGACAGAGAAAATGTTGAGGAGAAGAGCACTGCCCACAGGGGGAATTAATTTGGCCCCAAGATAGTCATGTTGAGTTTTCTCCCCCCCCCCCCCTGCCGTTCTCTTTCTCTTTTCTTTCTCCTCCTATTTTACATAAGAGCATAGATTTAGAACTGGACAGAACTTTCAAGATCATCTAGACCTTATGGATCTGAAGTAGATGACCTCTAAGGTCTTTTCTTGTTCAAAACAAATGATACTTTCATTTTACAGATGAGGAAACTGAAACCCAGAGATTTTAAGTAGTTAGCTCAAGAGAACACAGAAAGTAGAAGGCAAAGCCAAGACTGGAATCTAGGTCTTGTAACTGAAAAGACAACCTTCTTCCTCTTCCTTTCCTCCTCCTCCTCCTTCTTCATCATCATCCTCTTCTTCTCCTCCTCCACTTTCTCCTCCTGCTGTTTTTCTTTTTATCTCTCCTTCTTCTCCTCTTGCTCTATTTTTTTCTCCTTATCCTTCTTCCCTTCGCCCTTCTGTTTTTCTTATATCTTGCCCTCATTTCCTGTCCCTTCCTTGTTCCCTCCTCCCCTCTCCATCTTCTTCCCCTTCCACTCTTCCTCCTAGATGATTAGGGCCTTAGGAGCATACAGCTGTGAGCTTGATATGTCTTTATCCACGATTAAAAGAAGGATTCTTTATAAAACCAGCCTAGAAATACAAGGTCAGCCTTTTTATAGGGAAAAGATCTGTCAGGACAATGTCAACAAGCTATCTCTTTCTCTTCCATAGGAAATTCTGCTTCTTCAATTGACACAAGACTTCTCAACTAATCTGCTTATGCAGAGAATAAATGATCCACAGGGAACCCAGAGTATACCCTAGAGCCAAATGAACTTAGAGCTAAGGGAATTTTGTATACATCTCAGAGATGTGAGAAAACTTTTTCCACAATTAGGCATCTATAATCTCATATATACAAATCTGGGAAGATGGGCAAAACCAAAGATGAAATAACAAAAGAATCTTTATAGATGCCTGTCACAGAAGGGCAGATGCCCACTTGAGATATAATAACTATATATGCTATTGTTTAGAAAAGGTCTGTTAAATTTTTTGTAGTCTTTGACCCCTGCTGAACATCTGAGATAATAAGTGGAAAGTTTTCATAAGAAAGGGGACAGCTAGGTGGCATAGTGGATAGAGTGCTGGGCCTGGAGTCAGGAAGGCTCATCTTCTTGAGTTCAAATCTGGCCTCAGACACTTAGTAGCTCTGTGACCCTGAGCAAGTCACTTAACCTCATTTGCCTCAGTTTCCTCATCTATATAGAGAAATGGAGAAGGAAATGGCAAACCACTCCAGTATCTCTACCAAGAAAACCCCACACAGGGTCATAAAGTGTCAGACACCACCAAAGAACAAGAAGCAACAATTTGGTAAAGAATCTTATTGAATGTCCCTGAGTCTCAACACTGCATCTGTTCTAATTCTTTTTTATCTTGGAAAAAGAAAGTGACTTTAAGTGAGAATGAAAATAACATAGATTTTTTTTCAAGATGCCCAAACTTCAATGGTTTTGGCAAATAGCTTTGAAGTCAGAGAAATTGAGTTCAAATCCTTCCTCTGATTCTACTTGGCTGATTTTGAGCAAGCCACTCAGTTTCCTCATCTGTAAAATAAAGGGGGTTGTCTAAAAAGGATGACCTTTTTGGTCTTTTCTAGATCTTTGATACTATGACATTTGTCTGCAGATGGAAATTATTAAAGGACCATTATTAATTTTTGTCACTTTGGGAACTTTTTTTTTTTAGTAACAAAAAGAACTTCCCACCCATGTTTTCTTGTTTATAGAAGTGGATAGGGGCGGCCAGGTGGCACAGTGAGTAGAGTGCTGGCCCTGGAGTCAGGAGGACCTGAGTTCAGATCCAGCCTCAGACACTAACACACACAAACAAAAAACCTAACCATGTGACCTTGGTCAAGTTACTTAAAATCCAATTGCCCTCCTAAAAGTGGGGAAAAAAAAGTGGATAGAAGTACCCTCCACCCAAATCTGTCCTTGCTCTATAGATTGGGCAAGGTAGTTAAGGACCTAACAAGAAGGCCCTCCACCTCAGTTTTCTGTATGGGACATAGACATTATTTAAGAAAACAGTTCTATAGAAATGTTTGAAATGGTACTTTGCTGATAATTTTTATTGCTGTTTGTAACTTTTTTCCTTTTTCTTAAACAAAATTGTCATCTTCTATTATCACCTTTACTTTCAAATATATCATTGTCCTCTCCTGGGAATTCCCCTTACTAGTTGTGTAACCTTGGACAAGTCACTAAGCCCTCTAAAATGGAGAGGTTCACACTTCTGCAGAAGTGGACAGTGTAGAGATGTGCAGTGTTTTCAGACTTTTTTTGAAGTACTGATTGGTTTTTCTGACTTTCCCCCTCTTTCTCTTTTATTTTCCTTTATAAGCATTGCTTCTTACATGGAATAACTTTCTGATAGAGGGAAGGGAGAAGGATATTTTTAGAAATTTTGTTAAGACCAAATGGTATCTTTCAGAGGTAAAAATCAAAATTTTAGATGATAGAATTTATAGGAAAACAATATATACAATTATTACAATAATGTAAATGAAAAGGACAAGAAAAAAACCATGACACTGAATGCTATGTAATTAAGATGGTCAACTCTTGAGAAGAGTTAAAATAATACACCTCTCTTTTTATTACCTAGATGGAAACTCTAGGTATAGAATATTGCATATATTATCAGGTTGGTTTTATTTATTTGTGCAGTGGATGTGGTGGTGCACCAAGAATCAGGAAGACCAGGGATCAAATCTGGCCTTTGACATTTACTAGATATGTTATTGTTCAGTCACTTTTCAATTTTGTCTGACTCTTTGTGACCCCATTTGGGCTTTTATTGGCAAAGATATTACAATGGTTTGTCATTTCTCCAGCTAGTTTTACAGATGAGGAAACTGAGGAAAGCAGGGTGAAGTGACTTGTCCAGAGTCAAACAGCTAGTAAGTGTCTGAGGCCATATTTGAACTCAGGAAGATGAGTTTTCCTGATCCAGGCCTGCCACTCTATCCACTGTACCATCTAACTGTCCTTGATATTTTTTAATTCCAAAAATGTATAAATTATAACAGTATAATGTGCAAGCAACATACTTCCTACATACTAAAAAAACAAAATGGTTCACTCATATATGTAACTCATGTCAAATGCTCTACTCTTGGCAGCTGGACCAGGTTCAAGTATGGCAGATTCTCAATTATTAATATTCTCATATGGCTTGAATCTTACCTCCAAATAGTATGGTCGTTCTATGTCTCTTTGAGAACCCTTGAATTCGGATCACTTTTAAATATTTTGAGTTTACACACTTGCTAGCAACCAAGGTATCTACTAAGGGTTTTGAAAAATATATATTTGTTACAAAACAGTTAAAGCCAAAGCAATTTACTACTTGTGTAACTTAGGGTAAGACATTTAACCTCTCTGAGCCTGTTTCATCTCTAAAATGAGGGACTTGGACTGAATGATGTCTACAGTTGCCCTTAGATTTGTTTGAGATCTTGAGATCCTACAATTTGGGCCCAAGTCTAGAAGCAAGGAACAAATTTCCAAATATTAATAGAAAAATCCCTGCAACATGGGTGGAGTTAGTGCTTCTTCAGTGAAAAGAATATTAGAGTTGTCAAATAGCCTGGTTTCCCCTGCCTCCAGCTTTCCTCTGGGTCTCACCCTCGTTACTCATTTTCCAACATTTCTAGTTTGTGTACCTTGGCCTTGCTCAACTACATACCCAGAGAAAGTTTCTTAAAAGTTCTCTGATGCCACCTTAGCTCAATAATCAATGCTTCTACTTCTGCTATTGCTTTCATTGCTCACAAACCCTTCCAGATACCTCTGCAACATGTATGTTTTGCCTTTTTTAAACAGTCTCCAATTTCACCTAGTCATACTTGGTATGCTGTGTACCCACAAAATTATGGGAAGTAGATTCCTTGTTTGACTTAATGCATTGTCCCTACCACAAGAGACAAATGAGGACAGAGACATGGGAGAAGAGCATAAAACTGCCCCAGCAACTACATTTTCAGTTCAGCAAAAGAATCAGCATTCTCTTAGATAGAAATACAATAATAGTAGGAGATTCTAATGTTTCTCTCCTCCCAAAAAATTCCAAAAGAAAAATAAGCAAATGGAAAAATATAGAGTTGAACAAATTGCTAGAGAAATTATAGCTAAAAGTCTTAAAATATTTTCTGAAGGGAACCACAAAAGAATATTCATATTTCTAAGCACCACAAAGCATTTTACAAAAAGTGACCATTTATTACAGTTTGGAGGAATTACAAATGGATATCTTAAAAAACACATTTTAGGGGGCGGCTAGGTGGCACAGTGAATAGAGCACCACCCTGGAGTCAGAAGGACCTCAGTTCAAATCTGGCATCAGACACTTAACACAAAAACTAGCTGTGTGACCTTGGGCAAGTCACAACCCCAACTGCCCTCCAAAAAGCAAAACAAAAAAACAAACAAAAAAAAAACCACATTTAATGGAACATAATACAATAAAATAGTAATCAATTCAGATAACACAGACTTAAATGAAAAATTAGTAACAAAATTTTAAGTTTTCCATGAGTCTAAGAATAGAATAAACATTTAATATTTATGTGAAAAACAATGATAATACCAAAATTTGGGGAATGTAACTAAAGCAATCCTCAGAGAAGAAATGTTATCCTTAAAAATATTCCTTAACAAAATGGAAAAGGAGAAGATTAATGAACTGAATATATATATTTTAAACATTAGAAATCCAACAAATTAGTCAGACGCAATGGAATGCAATAAACCAGTGATCAATAAACTTATAAAATAATTGCTACAGAAAGAATTCCCTTTTTAATGAGAATTGTTGGAAAAACTGGAAAGCAGCCTGACAAAGACTAATACCTTATACCATATCACACAATAAATTTTAAAAATGGTATTTGACCTGAATATAAAAGATCATACTATTCAAGACAGAATAGAAGCAGATTGTATACCTTTCATAGCTATGGGTAGGAGATTAATTCTTAACTAAACTGCAGGTCATGAAATAGTAGTCACCCTATGATTTAGCAATAAGCCTAATTCTAATAGAAAACAGCTGAAAGTATCAGAGGATATATATATATATATATATATATATATATATATATATATATATACATACATACATACACAACTTCTTCCCAGGCTCCTGGGAGAGAGACAGAAGGACAGGGAATACAGGTGAAAGGCTAGAGAGCTAGAGAAAATAAAACTCCCTGTAGTGAGATTGAATCAGCTCTAAGACCTGGATTCTGATTCCGGTTCTACTTCTTAGCTTTGGTATCACTTTGGGTAAGTCACTTTACTTCTCTAACCCTCAATATCCTCATTTCTGAATTTGAGGGGTTGGACCAAATGATCTCTGAAAGTCCTCCTCCTACCCTCAGTTCTAAAGTCTATGAAGAGAATCAAAGTCAAGATAGTGGAGTAAGAGTCATCATTTTTTGCCCAGATCATACAGAACACCTCCTGTATAACAACCTAGAAAATGCACCAGATTGAATTTTGATTGAGAAAGCCAAGAAAAAGTCATAGTGAATCATTTTTCCATCCCAGGGTGACTTAGAAAGGCCCACAGAGAGGTCTGGGGACACTGGGGTAAAGGCTGCCCGTGAGTACAGCAGTGGGGAGCATTTTTGCACCCAAAGGCAGTAATAGAATTGAGACTGAACATCAGGACTGGAAACACCAGGGAAGAAAGAAATCCCAAGGGACCCCTGAATAAGCACTGGAAAAGGAATAGGTACCAAGCGGAAGTTCTGTCACCCATTACTCAATTTTAAGTCAGAGAGAGTCACAGTGGTGAGTGGGAGAGGCCCTAGCTATGTAGAGAGCAAGGAACAAGTTCCAAAAACTTCACTGTGTGGCTCTGAACCCAAGGACAGAGGGGGAACTCTATGCTTACTTTTAGTTCCCTACATAAGCCTTCAATGGAATAACCAGCACAGTAAACCAGCATCAAAGAGGCATCAAGAAATTTAGTCACTCTGAAGATACAGAAACTCCCAGAAGGCTAATAATAACTGAGTCCAGCAGTTATCTGCTGAATAATCCAACAGACCTAAACTTGAGTAAGAAACATGAACAGCTTATACCAGGAAGTCAGTGAAAAAGCCTCTCCTCACATCACCCCACCTTGAAAACACCAAAAGCTTTCAGGCCCCCATAGCTGTGAAAATAACAAATGTACAAGAAAGACAAACACTCAAGCCAGACATCTCTCCCTGCCCCCAGAAGTGAGTAGAACCCAACTCTCACATAAAATTGAAAGTCAAGAAGTAGGCTAGAAGAATGAGCAATCAATTAAAAAAAAACCCATAATCATAAAGAGCTGCTGTGATAACAGGGAAGTTCAAGATGCAAACACAAAAGAAGACAATGACTTGAAAACATCTACAAACAAATAAAAATGCAGATTAAACACAATCCCAATAAGAATTCTTACAAGAATTAAAGAGATTTTAAAAAGAGCAAAAATCCCATTTAAGAGAGATAGAGGAAGATGGGAAAAGAAATGAGAGTTATACAAGAAAGATATGAAAAGAGAATTAATAGATTTATAAGATTACTGAGGAAAATGATTCCTTATATATTAAAACTTACCAAATGGTGAAAGAAGCACAAAATTTTGTTAAGAAAAATAACTCTTTAAGAATTAGGATTGGTCAAATGGAAGCTAATGATTCTGTGGCACATCCAGAAATAAAAAGTGAAAGACTGAATAAAAAAAAGGTCAGAAGAAAATATGAAATATCTCAGGAAATGACAAATGTTAGGGGGTAAGGATGTGGGAAAATGGGTATACTGATTCTCTGTTGGTAGAATTTTAAATTGATCTAGTCATTCTGGAAAGCAATTTTGAACTATACCCAAAAGGCTATTAAACTGTGCACATCCTTTGATTCAGATACTACTACTACTAGTGCTAAACTCAAAGTGACCAAATAAAGAGGACAAGAATCTATATGTACAAAATTATTTATAGCAACTCTTTTTGTGTTGGTGACAAAGAATTGGAAACTGAGAAGGTGCTTATCAATTGGGGAATGGAGGGACAAGTTATGGTATACATGTGCAATGGAATACTATTGAGCTGTAAGAAATAATGAAGGGGATCATTTCAGAAAATTCTGGAGGATTTACATGAAGTGATACAGAGTGAAGTGATCAGAACCAGGAGTAACAAAAATATCGCAAATGTAATCATATCTGAAAGACAGTAACACAATGATGCTCCACAATTCTTAAGGACTCATGATGAAAAATACTATCAATTTCCAGGTAGAGAGAACTGAAGGATGAAGCGGAACATGACTACTGTGGAAATTTGTTTTGCATGATGATACATATTTGTATTAGGAAAAAATAAAGACTATGAAACATGAGCTTCATGTAATTAGGCACTCGGGGTGTTTTAGTATGAACCTGAAAAAATTGCACATTTCTATTAAAACAACAATAATTGCAAATATATTCAGTACCTAGGTTTTCTGAACTAATATTTTCAGGGCACAGCTAAGGGAAGTTGAAGCATCAGTGCACTTTAGTATGGTTTGGTTTCGCACAGTGTGGCTATTTTTCAGTTGAAGTATTTTTTTTTCAACTTTAAGCCACAGAACAGTTTCATCCCAGCAGATGTCTTGAGTATGTTTCAGCTGCATCAGCAGATATCCTTGCAATGGTATTGGTCCCCTGTGACTCTGAGCAGAGAGTTCCTCGTAGTTGAGTGCTGGCAGCAGGGTTATAACAAGGAACATATTTCAGGGCTGTTTTCTGTGTCTCTATCTATTTCTTCAATCTCTATTTCAGTAAATAAAACCCAGGGTCCGGGTTCTTACTTCCTTCATGTAACATTGCTTCTCCCCCAACAGGGTGTTTCTAAAATTTACAGAAAAGGCGCTGTTTGAGCTGCAGTGCGAAACAAATATTGTCTTTCCAGCACTCATCCTTTCGCCTAGAGATACATCAAACCTAAAATTTCAGACTGCTGACTTTTCCTGGAGCAGACTTCAATCTTTCTGACATCTGGAAAAACATGGTTTGCAACTTGGAGCATTCCAGCAAAGCTCTCTTTCAAATGGATTCACAAGAAGCTATCCTGTTTGAGCGATAAGAGACATCTCTCCCTTTACTTGGGAAAGGGAAAAAGGCTTGTGAAGGAGCTGGTTTTGAAACCATCAGATATCTGCATGATGTGAGTCAGATGGTGTGATGTGTGTGTGAGCTTCTTTCTCTATCTCCTTTGTGTTGTTCAATTGTTTCAGTCATGCATGACTCTTTGTGACCCCATTTGGGGTTTTCTTAGTGAAGACACTGGAGTGGTTTGCTATTCCCTTCTCCAGCTCATTTTATAGAAGAGAAACTGAGGCAAACTGTGTTGAGTGACTTTCCCAGGGTCACACAGCTACTAAGTGTCTGAGGTCAGATTTGAACTCAAGAAGATGAGTCTCCCTGACTCCCCTGCACCACCAGCTGACCAATCTATCTCCCTACCAGAACTGAAAAAGGCAATTCTCATAGATTCAGATCTTTTGAACTTAAGCCCAGCTCTCCTTCCAAAACAGAGGATACCAGGGTTCCGTTATTTCAGATGCAATCATTTTAGATCGAAACATCTCTAGAAATAGAAAATTGAGACAGTTTAAAGGCACCAAACTTAAATAGAAACGAGGGCCATTAAGCCATACATAGAAATTTCTGCAGGTGCATATTGACTTAGAAAACCACATATTAACATTATCTATGTTTGATCATATTTTATTTTGCTCAGTGTTTCCCAATTATATTTTAATCTGGTTATTGTCTTTAGTAGTGTTTCCAGTAATGTGTTTGACACCTGTGGTTTAGATAAAGGGAAAAGGTGGGGAGAGGGTAGTGGAGTGGGGAAGAGAATAGTATAAGGAGAAAGCCCTCCAAATGAAGGACAAATAAGAGCTTTGGGGGCCTGAATGATTCCAAATAGGCTTGTCTAACAGCTTCTAGTCACCAGACAGTCTTTGGACTGTAGCTCACATTGTGTGAGTCCAGTTAACATAAAAGTTGATGTCATTGGGCTATGGGAGGTGCTCAGACAAATGAAAAGGGAGAAAAAGAATGGAAATGGGAAATTAAAATCAGAAAGATTAAAAAATTAAAGACATTTATGAAGTCATTCAGTCCCTGCTGCCAATTCAGTTTTTTTCCCCTGCTATATGTTTTCCAGCTCTCTGCACAGTCCAGTTTGAAATGATGCAAGCTAGTGAGCTGCTCTCCCTTTCTTTGCAAGACTGTCAACAGATTAATAGATCTTCCCCAAATAGCCTACATTTTCCATTGCTTAACTGAATTTATGCCCCCTTAGAGTCGCCTAAACATTCCCTCTCCCACCTTTGTTTATGCCCTTTGCATACTTGCTCTGTATCCACCACTATCACATTTCCCTTTAGTGATCGCTTGGCCAGGTTAGATAGATTTAAGTCATTTGAATCAGTTCCTCCAAACCTATAATCATTTTCATGTTTTTCTTTCAGTTTCCTCTCCTTGCTGTCATCTTCTTTACTTAAGAACTCTGGATCTTCCAAAGGTCCGTACGGCCTGCCTGGCTTTAGGCTAAGTCCAGTAAACAAGTTTGTCATGGGTAATCAGGGGACCAGGGGTTTTTCTTCGCAATTCAGTTCAATTAAATAAAGCTTCTAAAGTGCTTTCTATATGCTAGGCACTGTGCTGTTAGGCAGAGAAAGACAGACAGAGAGAGAGAGAGACAGAGAGAGACAGAGACAGAGAGAGACACAGAGAGAGAGACACAGAGAGACAGAGAGAGACAGAGACAGAGAGAGACACAGAGAGACAGAGAGAGAGAGAAAGA
>NW_027187281.1:1294288-1300391 GCF_028583685.1 Petaurus breviceps papuanus | reverse complement strand
GAGAGAGAGAAAGAAGGAAGGAAGGAAGGAAGGAAGGAAGGAAGGAAGGAAGGAAGGAAGGAAGGAAGGAAGGAAGGAAGGAAGGAAGGAAGGAAGGAAGAGGGAGAGTGGGAGGGAGGAAGAAAGAGGGCAAAGAGTCTTTGCCTTTAAGATATAAGATCCAGTTCATGCTAAGTACTTAATAATACTGTGCTATTTCTATCTATCTATAACTCAAAGAGCTTATATTTTACTTGGGGGGGGGCAATGATGAATGGCCACATTACAGAGGTAAGCAAATACAAAATATGATTGATCATATTTTTTTTGCTGGATTTTTTTGCCTGATTTGCTGGACTCAGGTTCCTCCCATGAAGCTCTATATAGGCTCTGACTCCTTGGGGAGGAGTCTCAGTTCAACAAATCAAGGAGTGCTCTGATCCTTATAGCTTCATATTCACAGTAAATATAAAGTAATTTCCTCTGGGCCTCTGGAGAAAGATGAGGAATTGGGGAATTAGGACAGGACTCTTGGTGGTTGCACTTAAATCAAGTCTTGAAGGAACCTACAGACAGATTCTGAGAGGCAGAGGTGGGGAAGAAGAGATTTCCAGGCCCAGGAGGCCAGCCAGGACAAAGGCACCAGGGTGGAGATGAAATGTCACCTATGGGGGAACTGTGAGGAAGACACTATGACTGAAGGCATAAGGGAAAGTACAGTCATGGCCAGGCAGACTGGAAAGGTAGGTTGGAGGCAGCCTGGGCAGGTTCCTAAGTGCCAAATGGAGCAATGAGTATTTTATTTCTGAGGTAATGGAGAACCAGTGAAGTTTTGCAGCCACACACTCTGTGTCAAGTTAGAGATATCCCTCAAGCGTTAGGCCTGATCAATTTATTCATCCATCCATCCATCCATCTGTCCATCTGTCCGTCCACCCACCCATCCATCCATCCATCCATTTATTTATTCATTTACATATTTGTCTACTTATTTACTTAGTTCCTGTCACTCATACTTTTGGCACTTGCAAAGATTGTTCATCTCTATTTCTATTTCCTCCTTACCCTCTACATAAAATATGCTGATTAGTATGGACCTATCATTCTTCCAGGCAATCTCATCCCCTCACCCCAATTTGAGATTGCGTTTTAGAGCAAAGAAAGTCCCCTTGAAGGTCTGTATGGACAGGAGCATAGCTGAGAAAGAAAGAAAGAAGGGGCCTTTCAGCTTAGTGGTAAAGCTTATCCTGCCTCACAGATGACTGTGAGGGTAGCCTGCTTCCTCCTCTGCACCTGGAAGGAGGAGAGAATTGAATGTATATAAACCAAATTGGAACTTCTGGGGAAAAGGTGCTATATAAACACTAAAGTGTTTGCATCATAACATGCAGGCTTAAGAAACTTCTTGTTAGCCTTTCTCCACCATATCCCATTACATACTGCTGTCTTGTTTGCTGTCATTCTTCCTCAAAGACTTCTTTCAGTTATACTACATTCATGGTTTCTCCTGTTTGGTGAACCCAAGGCTTTTCATATTACCTCCTCCCATATGGACTTTCATTTTGATATTTTTTCCCCTACCCAGTTATGTTTTCTGGTTTTATTAGTAAGGGCATGAGAAAACCTGAAAACCATTAGAACCTCGAATGCCTGCTCAAACTAGCATGCCACCCCTCTGTCTCCATTTACTTAAAAAGAAAAGTTCTTCAAAGTCTTGACATGCTGGAGAACATATTTTCAGGTTCGTTGTGGTTACTTTAATGTCTGACCTTTCTTTTGACAGTACATTAAAGTGAGGAAGTAGATGGTTCTAGACATAAATGTGTGCTATACCATCTCATCCGTTCATGCCAGTCCCATAAGCCTGACCCCATGTCATCTTTTTAAAATTAAAGGGTTCTTCCCCTTTACTCACTTTCTTTCTGTGGGTCTATGCTCTGATCCTTTGTTCTTTGCAACAGTTCGAAACTTATTTAAAAAGTCAGGACAAATTTTACCACTGGCTCTCATAGAAACAAAAAGAGGCAGAATCTTTTAGGGGAGTGAGGGTGGGAAGAGGGAAGAGATTTGGCCTATCGGGCAGTTCTCTTTGGTTACCCTTTGCCAGCCCTTTCAGGGTTCCCAAACTGCTTGACAATAAATCCAGAGAGGAGGGCTTCTGGCTGTAGTCAATAGCAACCTTTCTGTTTTCTTGGATTGAAATGATCAGATAGGGGTCTGTCTCCAGGCAGGAACAAGGAAGACTATAAGCAGAATCAATCAGCTCCATAATAGGAATTGGAGCCTGAAGGTCTGAGTGTTTCTCTAAGCCTGTGATTGTCCATTTTCGTAGAGCTTGGCTTTCAGGGAGAAAAGCCATGGTAGCTCTAGAATCTCTGGATTAAGGACGAGTCATGTTTGGGGTAGCTGGCCTTGGGTATATGTTTTACTAGCAGGGACCACAATGAGTTGGCAAGGCTACAAGGCCTGTACTGTTTTATCATAACCATCCCTAGAACCAAGGTCAACACCAGTGACCTGGGATGGCCAAGCCTCCCTTTCTCTCCTTGGTAATAAATACGCACTGTCTTACTCCTTTCCATCAATAAGCCTCTAAACTCCTGCATCCATCTTGACTGCCCAAGAAAGGGTTAAGCACAGTGGATTTCTTTTCCCTAAGTGAGTGACAAAGAAAAATCTCTCAATGTGGTGATTTTTTTTCTTGGTCTTAAATCCCCAAATAATAATATTAAACATTTTCGTGCTGATGAAATAAACTTTTCAAAGTAATATGGAAAAAATGATTTCATTTAAACACCTTTTAGCCAAAAAACCATATGCTGCTTATTATGCAATGCAATGGAATAGCTGAGACTTCGGCAGGCCTTGCCTGCAGAGACGGCAGTCCTTGAGGTCTGTGGTTCAGCTGCTGGCAGCGTGCTCTCCCTGGGCCTGACTCACAGCTGCGGTGAAGCCACACACTTTCAGAACCCTGACCCCAGCCAGCAGGGCCAGGAGTAACAAGAGAGCCTGCTCCCCAGGCACAGGGCAGGGTTCTAAGGGAGCAGGAGGAGGGGAGGAGGGGGCCAGTGTCTGAGTTGGCACCTTTGGACTGTTATGTGAACTGCACTCCTGCACGGCCAAAAGATGCCAAGCCATTCTGCTGCAGGCCAAGAGCTCAGGTGTCCAGAACTTGATGACTAACGCACACCCGGCCAAGTCCAAGTTCCAGGCTGCCCAGATTCTGAACAATAAATAACTGTGAAAGAAGAACACCTTTCTTTCATTACCTTAGCTATTTCCTTTGGTCCGATTTATCACCTCCCAAAACAGTAGCATAGGTAAAAGGCCTGTTGGATCCGAGCATATTGAGTTGTAAATATTAAAATAGACCCATGACCATATTCGTGTAAATGTTCTCTCTGATGATGCAGATAGAAACCCCTCCATGCCTGAACATCCTACATAACTCTTATGCCCATCTTCCTGTACATTTGCCACAAGCAATATTCCCAATCCATGGGGGCCTTCCTTGATTTTTTTTGGCTTTTTGGAGGGCAATTGGGGGTTAAGCGACTTGCCCAAGGTCACGTGGCTAGTAAGTGTTAAGTGTCTGAGGCCGGATTTGAACTCAGGTCCTCCTGACTCCAGGGCCGGTGCTCTATTCATTGCACCACCTGGCCATCCCTCTTGATTTCTCCAAGACAGTGAAATACAGGGACTGTGCCTTGATTATGTGTGCTCCATTCTTTGCTGATATCCTTTCTTCCAGCTCTTCATTGTTGTTACGAACATTGAAATAGATTTTTAATTGGAAGGGGGGAAGTAGGCATCTGGGCCTGTGATTTCATTGTTGTAGAGAACTCCAGTGAGGAAACCCACCTCTACCAATGTGGTCTTACAGCTGCTCTATAAGAGCCAAGATGTTTTAGGGGCAGATCTGGAACCCAGGTCTCCCTTCGGGTGTCAGTTCTCTGTCACCTATACTCAGTTACCTTACTTATAAATAAGGAATATAAACCAAAACAACAAAGTCATTTATAGGCACAAAGAAGAAGATGCCTATGAGATCCTCAGAGGTACACTAATTAAGGGTAGAGGGATGCAGCAGGAGGTCTGATTATAGACCAGGGAACGATTGGACTTGGGTTCATCCCTTCCTGCATAGGTCTCTGGGGTTTTGTGTCGGCTTTTGTTTTACTAATAAATATTTTATCAAAGGATCACAATTCCGGTAGCTATCTTGCTGAATAACTAGGTAAGAGTTAAATTTCCTGAGGCCAAATTTCCATATCTAACACAGCCATATCATCTTTTGCAGGACTCAGCGATGCCTAATTCTACAGGGAGTAAATGAAGAGTAGTAGTGACAGTCATAATAGGAGTAATAGTAAATATTACCGAGTTTGCCTTTTGATAATAGGGATGGACACTTTTTAAAATATACAAAATCAAAATACATTTTGATTACTTTGGGGAAATTTTATCTCAAGAACAAATATGCCAATCGAATCACATCTTGGGGGAGTGTTAGCTCCAGTACAAAAATTCCCTCCCTTTCCTCATACATGGTGGGGTAGTCCTATGTTGTTATCCCTAACTCCAAGTCTCTCCATCATCATCTCACTCAAAAAATTAAACGATAAACATTTATTAAGTGGCTATGTTCTAGTTGTTGTTTAGTCATTTTAGTAGTGTTTGAACCCCGAACTCCAGTTGGGGTTTTCTTGGCAGAGATACTGGAATTGTTTGCCATTTCCTTCTCCAGCTCACTTTACAGATGGGGAAACTGAGGCAGACAGGGTTAAGTGACTCAACCAAGGCCACACAGCTAGTAAGTATCTGAGGCCTGATTTGAGCCCAGATCTCCAGGACTCCAAGTCCAGTGCTCTATCCACTACACAACCTAATTGCCCAACATGAAGCATGTTTGCAAAAGGGGAAGGAATTAGGATCCACATGGACTGTTTGAGGCTTTCTCTTGGCTAGTCACTCCATCTCAAAATTGCAACAGTTCAGAGAATGAACTCTCAGGAGGTGACCAAGAATGGTGGGGAAGCTCCCATCTCTACAAAAGAAATCCAGGGAAAAGGCAAGCAGATCCTGCCCCTTATCTGTGGTTTTCTTCCACCATTCTAGCAATTCCACCAAAGATCATGTTCGGACCAACATTTGATTCCTGGACTGTCACTGGCCCCATCACTCACAACCCCAGCTTCTTCAGAACCTTCCTCTCCACTCCACTCCTGTGGGCCCCTTCTCCCACTGCCCCTTCTCCCTGGAGAATCCATTTTGGTCAAGGATCCAGACTGTCCATCCTTCATTCTCTAGGTTTGGTCCCCATACGCCCAGCAGGGTTCTTTCCCTCCCTGGCTTGCATATGTATCCCCACGACAAAGTGCTTGGTATATTGTAAGTGCTTATTGACTCACTGACTGATGGAAGTGGGGGTGTACTATGCTTTTTTACACATCAGGTCCATCAGTAGGCAGCTAGGTGATACAGCTGATAGAATGCTGGGCTCATAGTCTGGAAGCTCTGAGTTCAAATCCTGCCTTATATACAGATTAGCTTACATGGTCTTGGGCAAAATACAACTTTGCTCAGCCTTTCTTTCCTATCTATAAAGTGGGGATAATAAGGATACCTCCCAGTGTTGCTGTAAGGATTAAATGAGATAATATGTATAGAGTACTTTGCAAGTCTTAGATTGTTATATGAATGCTATTTATCATGATTATTTGGGGCAATGGTCAAATCATCAAGCATCTATTAGGTACTTATGATGTTCCAAGCCCTGCACCTCAGGATGGGGATACAAAGAAAGGCCAAAGTAATCCTTGTCCCCAAGGAGCTCACTATCTAATATAAACAGCAAAGATTTCAACAGACTTAGAATCAGTTAATCAACAAGCATTTATGAAGAGCTCACGATGGGCCAAGTGCCGTGCTAAGGTCTACTGAACAGAAAGAAAAAGCAGAGCAGTCTGTGCACTTGAAGAGGTCACCTTCTAATGGGGGAGACCCCATTGACATTAATGAATTTATAAGTGTCTTTCCTTCTGACCATTAAATTTAATTATGTGTTTGAGGTATTTTACTCAGACTGCAGTCCTTAAGAAAGAGAGACAGAGACAGAGAGGTA
>NW_027187281.1:1292413-1294278 GCF_028583685.1 Petaurus breviceps papuanus | reverse complement strand
GAGACAGAGAGAAAGAGACAGAAAGAGAGAGACAGAGACAGAGACAGAGAGAGAAAGGGAATAATCATAAAAAAACAATTCAGACTAGACAACTACCTCATTTCAGATTTTGGGTGACACGGGAAATTTAACAGGAAATATGGTCCACATTCAATTCAATGCTTAAAAAAAAAGCTTGGGCTTCAATTAGTACCTTCTCTCCATAACAATGATGAAACACATTAGCAACTGTTTTATAAACTGGCTGTATAGAAAGCTTACAAATAACTTTACCTGGGAATAAAGTATGTTTAAATAAAATACCTTTTTTAGACTCAGTCTAATTTTAGAACCACTGATTCACTATCTTCCAATTCCTTGCCTCCCCATTTCTATTCTTATATTATATTATTATATTTTAGATTTCAGAGGTACTGATCAGGCCCATCTATTTCAGTTGGAAGAATTGGGTAAAGAGAGATATTTGTTAAGCACCAAGTATGTGTGAAATTCTGTGGTTATCACAGAAGATACAAGGATCAAAAGTGACTCAATCTCTGACCTCAGGGACCTCACAGTCTACAAGAGGTATACAAATGAGAGTAGTAGACAGCAGAGTGTGATCATAGCACAGGAGAGCCCTCAACCTCTAGGAAAAGAATAGGTATGAAGTAAGATAACAATTCAGCTGAGGACAAAATGTATTTTCTTCTCTATTTCTAGACAAATCAGATGTTGAACCTCTTTTATTTGTATCTCTAAAGGGAAGATGTATTGAATGATAATAATTTTGGGATAAAGTATATTCAAATGAACCACTGAACCAGTTAAATAAAGTACTATTGTTAGGAGCTAAGGATTCATATATACATATATATATATATATTTATATCATTTAATATACTGTAAGTATATAGCATATTAAGGATGGGGCAGATAGGTGGCACAGTGACTACAATTACCAAGTCAAGAGGACCTGAATTCAAATCCAGCGTCAGATACTTACTAGCTGTGTGACCCTGGGAAAGTCATTCAACCCTGTTTGCCTCAGTTCCTCATCTATAAAATGAGTTGGAGGAGGAAATGGCAAACCATTTCAGTATTGTTGCTAAGAAAACCCCAAATGTAGTTACAGAGAGTTGGACACAACTGAAAGGACTCAACAATAACAAAATATTAAGAACATAAAACATGTTCTGAGTATATTTAGCTTGTGTATATTTATTTACACTTTTATATAGAGAGATACAAATATAAGTAATATAGATATATGGGTGCATATACACGTGTATACACATATGTATATATAAATGTAAATACTTATGTGTGTGCATATACATACATATATACATATACATGCACACATATAGAAAATCTTCCCTCTGAGACTGCTTAGCTCTATGCATTTGTAGTCCCAACAGCAGGCACATCATAGGTCCTTGGTAAACATTTCTGGATTAATGGATAGAGAGATGGATGGATTGAAAAATCCATCTCTATTCACCCCAAATCCAAAATTTTGCAGATAGAATAAAATTAGGATAAAGATGTGCTTGTTTGATGGTAATTATATTTGCTTTCTACTAGTAATAAGTTTCCTTTGGACCCACAAAGATTACATTTTCTTTTCTTTAAATAATTTCTTTTCTCCCCAATTACATGTAAAAACAACTGTTAATGTTTGTTGTTGTTTTTTAAGTTTTGAGTTCCAAATTCTATCCCTCCCTCTCTTCCCCCTCAAGACAGCAAACAATCTGATATAAATTATACATGTGTAATCATGTAGAACATTTCCATATTAGTCATTTTGTGCAAGAAACAGAAGGAAAGAAGAAAGGGAGGAAGGAAGGAAGGAAGGAAGGAAGGAAGGAAGGAAGGAAGGAAGG